>NW_009732274.1:39689-79918 GCF_000703405.1 Apaloderma vittatum | reverse complement strand
CCCGCGCCACGCGGTGAGTGCGGGGCGCTGGGCCTCTGTGCTTGGCGGCAGGGGAACGTGCCTCACGCCTAGGCCGAGGGGCCATCGGAGAGGGCACTGGTGGCCTCCCCTGTGTGTATGGCCCTAGCTCAGGGTACGCAGGGTGCTCCTCCAGGGTCTGGGCTGCCCCGTTAGCTGCCCCGCTCGGCGTGGGCTCAGGGGGGTGGTGAGTTCCAGCCTCTAACATCCATGGTAATGTTTGTGGCTGTAGGCCACGGGTGGGTAGGGTTTTTTTTATGAGTGTAATACTGAAGTTGTTTTCTTACTTGCTGCTTACAGGCATGTAGGATTTGCCTTCTCTAAAGTGCGTCAGTTCTGGTGTGCAGTTGTCGCAAGTGCTGTGGAAAAAATGGAGCAGTGTTAGAAAAGACCTGGTTTACTGTTTCATGTGTGTAGCCTAGGAATTTTGGCAGTTGCAAGTGATAAAACAAGATTCAGGAATAAACGTATTTATTCAACAGGGAATAATGTTCTCACAGGGTAGGTTTTTATGTGTTGAACTAGTAAATCAGTTAACACTGATGATTGGGGATGATATTTTTCCCCTGCATTGTCCCTTAGCAGTATTACTGGCTTTTATCATGTTGTCTTGAGTGGATGATCCTTGAATGTCAAGTAGTTATTTTACAGTATATAAATTATTTGAACAGTAATTTCAGTAACTATGCACTTTTCACTTATACTGAAGTTCATAAGCAAATAATAATAAATGGGTGTTACTTATCCTATGCATTTGTTAGTAAGTTTGTTACTTACAGTACAAAATTGTGAGAAACTGATTTTTTTTGATTTGTCCCTCTTCCTTCTTTTAATGTTCCTCACCAGACAGCACTTTTCCAACAGCTGAGATACACTGAATCCACTTTCAGCAGATGTTCACTGTTATTTTCACACTGAATCATTCTGTTTGCTTCCCTGTAGGAACTTCTGTCTTCTCTGAGCAGTAGTTCACAGTCTGTTTTCCTGAATATACTGCCATGTGTTTTCTAACTGAACTGTTTATGTTCATTGCTCTTGTGACTTACCAGTTCAAGGTATATTGGTATGTCACTCTTTGGATATGCTTTATTCTCAGAATGCAGAGCTTACAGCTAAGGAGAACTGCATAGCAGCCAGGTACGTTTGGTGTTTATTAGTGTCAGGATATTGAAAAGAAAAAAAAAATTATTCACTCCTGCATTCTGTCTGAACTGGAAGGTATTGTGGCAGTGCATAGTGATCTTAGTATTTAGATCGGATTTGCTTAGTATATCCATGGTCACTACAGAAAAGTGTTTTGTGTGCACTTCAGATACTAAAGTATTTTTCAAAATTAGCTGCAGGTACAGGCTGGAGTGAGTGTCTCCCCCCCCCCCCCCCTCCCCCGTATGATATATAGCACTATGGATTGCTGTGTTTAAAGAACTCTCTTAAAGGGTGTACATTGGATTCTGAGAAAGAATGAACCTTTTGCCTGATGTTTTAACAGCAGATGTTCCGACAGTTCACTAGAGACTGTTCAGGCTATCAGTTTCAGTCATTGCTTCAAGGAAAAGACAAAACCGGCACATCGAAATACCCCTTCTCATCATTTAATATAGAAGTTCTGCTATTAGGAAGCTCTCAATCTCATGAGAGCTACTGTTTTTTATGCAAGTAGTTAAAATTTTCCAGAAGTGACCAGACAGAATTTTACACTTTTTAAAGGTTATTTACCTTTAAATGAGTGTACTTTCTAAACCCAGTATGTATGAGATGCCTGGGACTTCAGAGTCATTAGGTGCCAATAGCATTTCTGCAGTTCCTGGGAAGGAAGGTTTGACAAGAGATTCTTGGACCCAGCTGAGCACTAAGTCACTAAAATCTACTAAGAAACATGCAAGAAATCAGCAAGATTCATCAAGCCTTATATAAAATGAGCATGGATGATAGGTGCATGTGTGTGCTGCTGCAAAAAGAACTTCTGTGAGAAGCTGTGTGTTCAGCTGTGTTTTGTTTCCATATACACTTCTTTTTCAGAGTTCTGGGAATATGCTTGTATTTAGAGAGTTTTTGCAAAACTTGAAGAATTGTGAGATGGCTGATATTCAACTAGGAAACACTTAGATTTTATTTGCTGCCTTCTTGAGCGTTTGAAGAGCTGAAAAGAAAATCATTTCTCTCGTTTTGTTGAGGCTGCTTGTTGCATAATAATCTATTGTAATATTTCCTTCAAACCTCTAGGTTTGTTTCCTGGCAAAATCAAACCCAAAATGATTTCAAATTTTTCAAATGCTTATTTATATTTATTTCAGGACAGATACATGCTTATTGATAGAAACTGTCTTCCTACTTTGTTTGTCTATATTTATATGTAAGAATGTGTAAGATTAATACCAAATTGATAATGGTAATAATAGGTGTATTTAATACAGGTGTAATACAGGTGTATGTAATAACTGTTATTTTACAAAAATGTTACTGAGACTGCCTAATGGGATCTTAAAAACATGTTCTCTTCCTTACCAGTAGTGCTAAGGCTTTTAGGATTATAGTACTTGAACTACTTCTAGAATAGCATTATTAGTAATTGAGCTTGTTATGAAAAGATAATAGTTCTTTGAGATTGTGGTTGAAATTTTGATCCTTAGATACCTCATTGATTAACTTTTTAATTCCTCTGATTAACTGAATGAAAAGAAATCTAGATCTTTAAACCCTTCCATATTATCAAAACAATTGTGATTCACATTAAAACACTCAAAGACTTTAAGTATGAAAAAGGTGGTTATTCTCCCGTTAATTTATTGGATTTCATTCAGGTGTAGCTTTCACCAAGTTAGCTGATTTTTATCACCTGCTTATTTGACCAAAACCATTGCATGCAGTTTGTTCTGCCTGACACCTGTGCAGCTGGGAGACATTGCTGCCCATAGAAATTATTGCCGCTTACCTTTCTGTCACGGGCGTGGTTTGTGTTGGCTGCCTGCCTGTGTCAGACGTGTCAACTGGTTTAGTGTAAGGAACCACGTAGTTTCAGATTAGCTCATGCAAATCATATGGGCCATAAATAAAAAAAGAAAAAGATGAGTTCTTGAAGAGTAGTCCATGGCAGGGGAAATAATGCCTGGCCTACAGCCATGTTACTGCTGTCTGACGTGTAGTTGGAATCGCAGTGTAAGCTAAACTGAAAAAAATGGCTCGTAGTGATTGGTGGACTGAGGTACAGATTCTCTTTGTAGCGTGTTGTAAACTGAGCAGGTATCTTTAAAACATGTTTAACTTTTTGAGTTTTCTTCTTGCTCTTACGTATTCGCTTTTTCTATGCTTTTCTCTGCTTATACTTGCAGCAGATGAAAGTGCTCATATTCCATAAAGTTACCTCACATTTCTGTATTGAATAAAAACAAAGTGAGGTCTTGATGAATGGCATTTTCTCAGCCTTTGGAAAATTTTTTTTGTGTCATACCCTGTCCAGTTCACAGTTTGGCTTCTCTGTCTCCTTTCCTCACAAATGTCAACACTAGAACTGGATGCAGTACCCTAGTATCAGTTTAATCAATGAAACATGCCTATAAAAGTAGGTAATCCTTTTTGTGCTTTTCCTTAGCATTGCGCTGGGGTTTTACATTGAATTGGCTGTGATGCCTAGATACTGTTGTTCAGGAACTGCCTTTTAGCATATGTCGCAGTTAGTCCTTGTTGCTGGACTTAGAAGACTTCATTGACTTATGTTAAAATGAAATACAAGTGAAGTTTATGAATGGTAAGTTGTATTTGTGGTCATCTACTGGGGTTGTTTTTTGTTGGTTGTTTTTTTCCTGCCTGTTTTTGATCATCATAAAGGTCAGTGGACCTTACGTGTTTACTGGCCTACCATTTTCCAGAAATTAAAATTTGGAAGCTCAACTTTTAGGGCTTTTTTTCACCTATTTTCCAGTAGGACGCTGCGAGGGTACATTTTTAAGAAATTATTTGAATTTATATGAATCTCGCACATTTGACGAAATAAAAATTATTTTCGGAAACCAGCACTATGGTTGTTAATTCTCAGTGTAGTATTAATTCTGTTAATGTTACTCTCATTCCTATGGAAAAGTTCCTGAAGTTTAATCCTCTGGGGATGTTTATCTCTAGGGAAAAACCCTTTCTTTCAAACCGTTTCTGCCTTCATGCAGGAATCCATGTTTGGATAGTTTCAAACTGCGTGAAAAGAATCTGATACTCGATATTCTGCATCAGTAGGGCACAGTAAGTTGAGATCAACACTTCTGTTATTTTTCCAGGGATGGACAAATGCACAAAAGGAAGGCAAGGAGTTTATGCCAGCTCTGAGTGCAGATAACAATGTGTTTGAAGTTTTGTGCGTTTAGTTTATGGAAAGTGAAGGGGCTGGTTACTTTTCGCCTTGGGCTGCAATGTTTTATTATTCTAAACCTGTAGGAACCGATTTATTTTAGTCCTCTAGTGTTTTGTCAGTTAGGTATATGTGAGAGTTCCTATTGTTTCATCTTTGGTATATAATATATTTCGCTCTTCCCTATGAAATGTTCTCCAGACCATAAGCTTTCCAAAAGCTTTTAAAAAGAACATTTTTATCATTTATGAAAATATTGTGCAATTTATTTCACTCAATTTGTGTTGTGTTATTAGTAAATTCTTCTATGGGGGATACAGCTGTGGAGCATAAGGAAAATAACTTTCAGTTGTACGTTACCAGCTTGACGAAAACTGAACGTCATCTTCAGCATGTTTGAAGGAAATATCAAAAGAAAGCAGTTTTCCTCCATGTATGCAAATAGTGTATTTTGTGAATCGAAATGTGTGAGTTTTGCCATTTTTTTTATCATGTGGCAGGCAGATTAAAAATAAATCTGGAGATGAAGAGGTTATGTAAAACATGTAAAAATTTATTACATACAGTGATGAGACCCCAATTGGAAATGTAGCAAACTGAGTTCTGGCATACGTTTTCATTGATTTTCTGCTCTAATTATCTGCTGTGACCATAACTGCTACATATCCAGTCATTCTTGTAAAACTTTATTATGAATCCACAGTAATAGGTGATGGCAACTGAAAACCATGAAATTTTATTATACTTGATTTTTAAATAAACACTTCTTGCTTTGGAAATGAGCTCTTGACTCTTCTGCTATTCTAGAAAAGACTAGATTTAATCAAAATGTTGAATGCAGATTCTAAATTTCAGGATAGCTTCCAGTAAGTTCAATGTAGGAGTAAAACTACTTGAAATGTTTCATGAATTTCCTGAAAAATAGAGAGATTGTTTTAAAATGCCATTAAATACCCAATGTTTTCATTTACATGCGTACCTTTATAGTACTTCAACATGTGAAGGGTACAGTTTGGAAAAAATTCACAGCGTACACGCAGCATGTTACAACTTCTTACATTTTTTTAATTTTAAAAGTTATTCATGAAGGTAAGAAAAAACTATTCAGCTTCAAAAAGTATTTACCAGTTTATTTGGTATAGCTGATACTATATTATATTAAACCACTTATCTTACACAGTATAAAGTTTCCATAGAACCTAAAAGCTATGTGACAAATACAGAAGTTTTTGCCTAACACTTTGTGAATTGATGCTGTTTCAAAATATGGAAAGCAGTCTTTTCTTGTTTAAATATATCTAGCTGTATAGTGCTTTAAAAGAAAAAATAATTCTTTTCAGAAACATCTACTTTTTTTGGTTAAAAGGTGCCTTCTAACACAACATCTTTAAGGAACTATAAAGATAAAAGGAGAGATCATATTTAAAGTTCATTTACTGCATACTAGCTATAATAAAGGCTTTTAATTTCTGAATTTGGAAAAAAAAAGGTGCATGTTACGTTTCTTATTCTTATGGTCGCAAAAAAGGAATGGATATGGCTACATAACTTTTAGAAGGAAACACAAACCAGCTTAACTTGATGGGTAGTAATAGGGTAGATTCCAGATTCTGTGAGAGAAGCTTGGAAACATGCTTTGTGTGTTTTTCTCAACATAACTGGAAACCGTGGGGATTTCATCTTTGTCCGATTTGTTAGAACTGTCTCCACGCTGGCTGAAATGTTCAGAGCAGTTTGTATTCCATGCATCTGCCAGTTGGTCTTGTTGGTTTTCTCTCTCGATAGTAGTAAGAAAATCTTTTAAAACTTGCTTGAATATGTAGACTATTTCCCAGGGTAAAACATCATTTTCTGCCAAAACTTCCCGAAATCTAGAATCAGACAAAAATTAAAATCTAATCACAGCATCAAAAAACTTTTCTGTTTCCTCTCTGGTCTCTCGAGGGGGGGAAGGAGGAGGAAACGACTGCATTCTGGTGTCATTTATTCCTTGCTGCCACATTTCCCTGCACACCTCCCCCAAAGGATTAGAAAAGAGCTCTAACAATGCACTGGATGTGGTCCAGCTATTATGAGGATTGAAAGCTCTTGTTATTGGGTATGCTTTTATTTTTTTTTTATTTTTTAGCCCATCTGTGTAACTTGAACTGACTTTGCCCTTAGGTATGTTCTGAGCTTTAAAAGGCACATAGACTTGTTCTGTTATTTCTACATGTGCATAGAAAATGTTTTTAAAATACAGGCATAGGAGATTTTTTCTTTATAAAATGTGAGGACTTGTTTGTTTTTTAAAAATGAAATTTTTAATTTTTTTTTTTATACTGATGTGCTGATTTGGAAGCTTTTGGGTGTTGTCGACAGTGAAGCTAGGTTTCTACATAACAATGCATTGCATTAGTGCTTTAATTTGCTTAGTGGTTATCGGATTACTATTTAATAAATACTGGGGGTAAATACCAGAGAAAAACTGAAAGTATTGAGAGGTCACATGCTTAAGCATGTGAGACTTCCCTTGTTTTGGTTTAGACCAGGAAAATCCCAATTAAAAACTTCCTTAAAGTGCAACATATTAAAGATGTGATTTCTAAAACACCTGCTGGTCCTTGTTGTTTGGAAGAAAGATCATAGCCAAATATAAACTTGGATTAAGTAGAAGAAACATTCTGGAGTATTCAAAGTTGGGGAAATATGAAACAATTTACCTGCTGAGAACAGTTCCTGTTTGGCAAGGCTGGATTTGTGAACAAAGAACTTCAAGCTGCCGTTGCTCAGTAGCTGGAATTGTTGCTTGAGGGTTTTGGTAGTTCTTCAGCCAGTTGTAATCCATGCCGGTCTTCTGGACTTTTTGATCATTTTCAATCTCTTGCACTAATCTTTCACGCTCTTTCAGGTGCCATTTCAATTCCCTCAGTAGTGTTTTTGTAACTACTTCTGATCCAGGATATCTTGTGGCTTTGTAAGAATCATTTTTTGACCATTTCATCCAGCCAAAAAGTGGCATTATTAAGCTGTGAGGAGAGAAAGAAAAAAAAAAGTGCTTATTTGTGTCCAACTGATAGTTATTTATACTTGTAGACTTCCTTCTTAGCAATGGAATGTTTAAAGGAAACTTTATTAATGATCCTAAAATACTTTGTGGTACAATTATAAGTAGTGATAGCAATAATCGTCAAGTCATAATTAAACCTGACAAGCCTTACATTTTGTAATATTTTCTATCTGTTTTCCAAGTTAACATAACTGTGCGAAGTTCAAAGCATTTACAAGTGCCTATCTATTGTCTTGAAAATATTTAATTTCTTATCCTGGTAGTATATATAGCTTTTTTTAAAATAAAAACCAACACAGGCAAACTAAACAAGAACCCCTCCCTCCAAAAAACCTCCCAAAACCCAACACACAAGCCACCTAACAAATCACAACCCTCTAAACTTCCAGAATTTGAAGTTATCCGTATGTTTAAAAAGTGATCAAATAAAGTGCAATGCTTTTCAAACTTCTGCATCAGTTTTTATTTTAAATAAATGCTTGTTTACATAACCTGGGAACAAAAATCATACAATCAAATCTAGTGGAAATAAGTTTTTAAATAGCAGGTTTTTTTACAAGTCATGCAGACACACGCATACTAATTGGAATAAAATAACACAAATTACCTTTGCAGTTGTCTGTGAACAGTGATGTTTCAGGTGAGTTTGCTCGAAGGTCTCTTATTCTATGCTGTCCTGTTTCCAGGCTGTTACTACTGCTGGAAGAAAACAAGGGGGTTTTTTTCCCATTTTTTTCATTTACTCAAACTGTGCTTAGAAAAATGACTTTCTCTACTGAGTATGACAGTTTAAGTTTTTCTGCTTTTAAGGTTCTTTTTCATCCTCTGCACCAGAGAGAAGTAGTAATCCATTTAACCTAACGTGGTCTCTGCAATACTTTCTACAAAGTCCATTAAGATCTCTCCTACCTTTGAATTGAATTCTGCCGATGGCAGCAATTTGAAAAAGATGGTAACAATTTCAAATGCTTGTTGCTAAATCCATCCAAAGTTATTGTTGGTACTGAGATGAATAATGATGGTCTGAAGCAACTACAGATGTGCTTCTAGCTAAAGTTAAGGCTGTCGTATGATGTGATGCTTGGCTGTGCATAGCTGTAGGTCACAGTTTAGAGCTGTATTTTTATGCCGGTAGAGTGCTAAAAATAACTATGTTGCTTTTATCATGAAACTGAAATTTCGGGCCACTGAGATGCTGGAAGACTTTTCTCCCATTAGAGGGGGATCAGGTTGTTCTACTGTCATTTTTAAACAGTCATTCTCTAGTAAAGATCATCTAAAGCCTTTGTTAAGTGAGTGTTGACAGAACAGAGCTGTTTGACAGTTGCTCAGAATTTTGTTGCTATATTAAATAGTTCTTCCAGATGAATTTCATCAATCTCATGGTACTAAACTTTTTCATTACTGCACATAGCTATTAGCATTTTTAATTAATTTTTCAAATGAGTTTAAATAAGCCAGTCTGTACCACCTACAGTGTGCTATGAAAGACACGTTAATCTAATTAAAGGAATAGAATGGTAAGGAGGTGCAAATTGAAGTCAAACTTATCTAAAAAGCCCCGAATTGCAAGTCTTACCATAGACTTTGCTTCTCTCTCTCAACTGGCTGTCAGTTGCCTGCTCCCTCTTCCCTTGATGAGTATTTTGAGCGTATCCATTTTTAAGATTCATTTGCAGGGATGGCGTTGTGCACGCTAAAGGTCGCTGGAGCAGCCATTTTCCGTTCCAGTTATCTGGTCTCTTCCTATTAATCTAAACAGTAGGCATGGTATACGGAATGCCTTCTCTTCTACTCTTCCTTGTTCTAATGACTGGCTTTGCTTCTGTAAGTATTTTTCATTCCTACTTTTTTGCTTCCACTGATGTGTTGAACCGCTGGGAGAGTAAGGGTTCTGTAAATTTGTTCTAGATGTCATACAACATAAAGGATGACGTGTACGGCTGTTATTAAAGTTGATATTACTTATACATTGGAAAAATTCAAATGTCAGTATTAATCCTCTTCAGCTGGAAGGTTTTCACATTGCATTGTATGTGGTACTATGAAAAAGCAAGGGAGCTAGGTTTATGATGACAGAACTGTCCTGACAGATTTTCAGATGAAATTAAAATGCTCCTTGCCACCTCCTTTACAGCACAGTTAACATGTCAACACTTTCTTTTCCCACTGTATCAAATCTGAAAATAAACTGCTGTACAGTATGAAACCATTGTAGTGTCTTTGCAGGTTACACGTGCATCCAGAAGGTGCGCAAATTAATTGAGAAACCTACAACAGCTTATTTGGGGGTTGTTTGTGGTTTGGGGTTGTGTTTGTTTTTACTTTGGTTGCATTATCAGATTTTGGGAGGCAGGATACTGAGAACGTTATTTATCTTTCCATTGGTAGAACATGAAAAATTTATATTCTTTCTACTTCTGTATATGTTTCAGGTCTGCATTTGGGAAGAGATGACTGCTCATGTGAGGGAACTGGAACTTAAAATTAGGGCAGTATTTTATGCAGTTGCTGGACAGTGGTAAAGCTGGAAGCTTTGTGAAGAGTTATGGTTCCATCCAACTGCCCCAAATATGCTCATGGTTCCGTGGTGCTGCGTCAGGATGGAAGTTTTGGCTTGGCTTTGGCTGATAGTGAGTCTGTTCCCTGAAGGCATTACAGAGTTCACCTGTTTTAGTAACTAGAGTTTTTGTTAAAATTTCATCAGAGGCAGGGGGGAAAGGCTCTGTTTTGATCCCTTTCATTAATTTTTAGGCAGTTCCTAAAATTACAGTAATAAAATGGCAAAGATTGTGAAGTCTTTACTCCTTACCTTAAGGTTTCTTGTTGCTTTTTTTTTTTTAATCCCTTCATGTCCTTTGACTCTTTCATTATTGGGGAAAAACATTTTGCTGCCTTTAACAGTCATCTAGCAATATTGTGTTTTCCTTCAGTCTATAAATTTAGATAACTTGGAGTTGCTGTGTTTTAAAAAGTGATTTATGGTCTTAAGCTTCTGAATCTCACTTGTCTTTGACTTTTCTTCTCATTACTCACTTCTCTAAATTTTCTAAAAGTTTGTCCTAGCACTTTAGCTTTCTTACCGTAGCATGCCCAACAGTATTTTTATAGTTTCTGTTTTCCTTTTTTGAATTTATCTTTATTGGTATTAGTGACTAAAACACATTTTATTACTCGAGTGAGACCATAGCACTAGTTATATGATTATAAGTAATTTGTCTTTTTTTTATAAGCCATAATCTACTCTGCCACTGCAGCAGAGCAGTTATTTCCTAATTGATTTTTTTCCCGTAAATTAACTCTCATTGTCTGTATATGTAATATAAAATGTAAATGAAGATCTTGGAACTTTTTCTAAACTTTTCTTCAACTCCCTCAGTTTGCTTTGTTTTCTTAATTTTTGAGGCAAGGAATGTAAATGAATTTCTAAAGCATTTGTTGTTTCTGTAAGTTTGTTTTTTTTGAACTGCAGTCAATGATATCTCCTCTTATGTAGGTAAATCAGAAAGGGTGTCCTTTCAGGTAAGCATTTCTTATGCTTTCTCCTAAGATAACCATTCCTTTTTCTGTAACATATTACAGATTTTTTTTCTGATACTGTTCTTAAATGGAATGGAGGGAGCAGCAAGAGTTGCTGCAGCCAAAGTGCAGATTTCCTTCATAAATCAGTTCATTTTGTGGTCCTTCCTTTCTAGCTGTGATAGGTCTGGGTTCATCAGCAAAGAGCCTTATTCCAAAACAGTAGCCTCACAAGAGCACGTGCTAATTGAAAATTGATTGGGTAAATAATGAATTAGGAGAGACAGCCAGTGGATGAAATGGGTTCTCTTTCCTCACTTCCTTCTGTAAGACACACAGGTTATTTCCTTCTGTTTTAAAATATCTGTGTACAGAACAGACTTCTTTAAAGCCTTGTTGGCAGCTTATTTTTATTCTGTGGACTTATTTGTACCAAAAAAATTGTATTCCAAAATGTCTTCTGCTTTCTCTTATACTTGTCATTCTCCATCTAACCTCAAGTAAATGGGGGATTCACATCAAGCAGTTCTTACTTTTTGGACTAATTGGTCAATTCTACCAGTTTACAAAGATGTTCCTTATTTAATCATTTGGCTAGGAGACTGTGTAACCTGTTGGGAAGACATTAGATAAGGGGAGGGGGAAAGAGGAACATCTCGTTTTTCCATTCTTGAGCGATTAAGAAATACTTCTAGCAATTCCATAAGCAATAACTAAATGAGTGTTTTGCACTGTGTGTGCAGTTTCCACTCCTGGTTACTCTAGCTGTGTCAGTAAAATATCATGTACTCCTTGGAAGCCTTTTTTTGAAAGAACAGTAAAAATAGAGGCCTGTGGAGAAGTTCTGATTTCATAGCCATGCAGCTAGAGGTATTGACTTGTCTCCTGTACCTACAGACCATATGAAAAAATCCTTCCCCTCTTGAGTGGCTGAGTAGAGCTGGGCAATCTAAACTCAAATGCCTGGCATTGCTTCTGTGTAAAGAGGTTGTCAAACTTCTGCATCAGTACGGATGATGGAGCAAACTAAATGGATCTCTGCAGTAGTGATTCTGCTTTGTTGTGGTGAGGATTTCTTATGGCTTATGGTGGATATATTTAGTTTCTCCATGACTTTTAGCTGTGCTGATTTCGTGACATTTGGCTTACAAATACAGAAGTGAGGAATATTGAGATAAGTTAACTTAGATTCTGTAGTTATGTGAGTACACAGTACGCATAATTTACATTAAATAGATTAATATAGAAAGGTGGGGGGGATTTGGGGTTCGTGCTGGCTTCAGTAAACTTAGACACACCCTCTAATTTAGAAGATGATGTCTGTAATTGACTCTGGATCACCAGTCAGAATAACAAGTATGCACTGGTGCATGTGGCAAAACAGTTCTTCTGTGTCCTCTGTTTATTACTTACCTTCACCCTTAAAGTAATTTAAATATCAGGCACCATTCCATTTACTGCTTGATTCATTCTGGTTAGTAGGAGGCACATTTAGGGAGTCTGTTACTCATTCTTACTTGACTGACGGAAAGGGGCGTCAATCTGGTGAGGTATTAGCACACGTCATCTTTAAAGAACTCAGACTTCTGAGACAGTGCTGCATCCCTGGTGGCAGTAACATGGTAGATTTTGTGCTGATGAGATGCAACTAAAGCAAGCACTTGCTGTGAGAACCTTCAGTTTTAAAGTAGTTTATGTTCAGCCACGTGTGCGGCTTGGTGTGAAGACATGGAAGTCCAGTTTATGGCTCTGATCTTTAACCTGAAAATGTCTGATACTCTAAATATCTCATTTGTTCTAGGAATTCCTATTTTGCCTGTTCCTGTTTGACGTAATATTTGTGAGAGGAACCTTGACGATTGAGATATTCTAGGATCAAGTAGCTGGTGTGAGGCTGCAAAGATTTAGCATTTATTTAAGTAGAAGTATTGCTTGCTTTCAAAGTTCCTCAGGGTTAAAACTTCTGAATCTCTTCTTGCCAGTACTCTTACAGCTTTGTACGTTACCAGCTGGGATCCCTTAGCTCTATGTTGAAGACATAGCAGAGCTGGAGAGTAAGAGTTTTTAGGTACACTTGTGATGTAACTCAGACAACATTCATATTTAAATACATGAAGCTTAACCACAGGGAAACAGAATGACTCAGTGTGGGATACATGCTGAATATACCTGGATTTTTGTTTTGTTAATACAATAACAAGGCATAACTCCACAGGAGTACTTGAAGAATAAGTGAGGTGATTTTGTGGATGTTTACAGGAAACTTGTTCAAGTATAAGCAGTAGTGTTAGAGAAAAGGGAATTCTTCCTTGAAAATCATCACAACTAACCTTAATACCAGGTACTTTTGAATATGATGGCCCTGTTTATGGCAAGGTAATATTTCTTAGCTAAAAAGAGCCATCAGAAAGTATTTATTTTATCTTGTCTGATGCTTTGTAAAGTCTTGAAAACTTTTTTATAAAGAAAATAAGTAAAATAATCTCTTTAGCACAGGAAACAGATATTTGCGTGATGTGTGGTTAAATAAATTTTACATTCTGATTGTGACCTTTCAGTGCAGCTGTAATAATAAATAACTTGCTGTAATGCAGAAGGCATGTTCTTGAAACAGGCTTATTCTTGCAAAATTTGAAATTCTCACAAAGAATAAAAGATCTTTAGGAACAGCTGTTTTTCCAATGTAGTGTTTTCTTGTGAACAAGTATTGTTCTGTAACCATAGTCTGGGAGAAACAAACTGCAAATCCAAGTCACTTCTGAGTATATCAAGATGAATTTAGTCTTAACATACATGTCTTAGCATCACATCCGCAAAGGAACTTCCTAAACTGACAGCCAGTCTGGTTAAACCTGGGACTGCTACTATGCCTATCTGTTAACAACTACAAATTCAATACTTATTTGTGCTGATTGAGTGTGCTGTGGGACAATGCTTTTTTTTTTTTTTTTTGACAGAAAGACAGTTTGAGAAGTTTTGGTGCTGCACAGCAGTTTGCTCTCCTGTCCTGTGCCACGGAGCTGTGCTTTTGAATTGCCTCACAAAAGTGATTATAAGTAAAGAAAGAAACCATTCCAGAGCACTTCCATTTAACCAAATATTGCACTGATGTGAGCAACAAGGTGTGACAAATGGTGAGAACAGGTGAAGGAGAAACTTCTTCTTCTTTACTCTGGAAGATTTTATGGCATCTCTGCCATCTGAGATGATACTGGCTCTTCCAATTGAAAGAGACAAGTATAGCTGTGTTTATGAATGAGACTTACAATAGCACACCCAAGAAATGACTATAATTCTTATTTGACCAAAAGTGTTGATAGCAGCTCATAACCTGTGCTAGCTAACAACATCTTGCTAAACGAGACAGTATATGGCATGGAATATCTCTTTGGTTAGTTTGGATTATCTACCTGGTTGTATGCCCTCCCAACCTCTTGTGCTCCCCCTAAGTCTATTTAGTGGGGATGGTCAGTGTGAGAAACAGAGAAAGCCTTGATGCTGTGCCAGTACTGCTCAGCAATAACTGAAATATTCAATATTCATTAATCACAAATCTAAAACACAGCATTGTGGAGGTGCTGTGAAGAAAATTAACTAGACAAGTTACCAGTGCTATCAGTCCTCTGAGAAAAGGGAGGTTTAATTTTTGTAGCTATCTGTACCTAGGAGGTTGGATGATTCTGTTTCTGTTTCTAAAAACAGCCCCACTCCTTGAATTTAATGATTGACTTTGCACTGCATTTTTCTTTTGATTTGACAGAAAAACTCACTGTAGTGGTTCTGGGCTGCAGACAGATGGTGAGTCTACCTCCCTGATTGCTGCAGACAGCATTTGACTACTGCTTTTGCTTTTTAAAAACTGTGAACAAAACTTGCCATGAGCCTACATGAGAGGCCTCTTGTTAAGATTCCTTGTTTGGTCCTTTGCTGTGACAGCTAACAGCAGTGATAATTATCTTTTAACAGTGTTAACTGACAGAAAGTTGTGCGTTGTGTGTATTTCTGTTGCTGTGATGAAGAAAAATCGGGACATGTTTGAATGTGATTTCTTCCAGTTGGACTGTCTGTAGCATTAATGTCTCTGGTGCTGGTGACACTTCACTAATAGTTACAGGTGTTAGTTGATATTTGATACTAATCTTCACAAGCTTTTTTTTTAACTCATCACAGTCCCTTACTTGCATTGTATTTTATCCAGACATTTTTACCAAGTTGATTATCAAATGCTTTTGGTTTAATTTTCATGTTACAGGCATGAATTTATTTACTTTTTCATTGCTATTTAGCCAAAGTTCCATGCCTTTGTGGTTAGAAGGGACAATTTTTGAAGTTTTAAAGCATGTAGATGATTTGTGAATGTTGCTAAAGGATCAGAAACTATGCTTGATAGAGGAATTGTGATTTTGGTTTAAGTTAATAAATATTGCCATCTATATAACTTCTAATTTGTAACTAATTATATAATTATATTACAAGATAAAGTGTTTCATGTGTAGTAGAGGGGTAGTTGCTGTGTGGGTTGTCATCATCTGCCACAGGTAATAACTGCCCTCTTCTAGACATCTCTGAGCTGTGGCTGCAGAAATAGCTCATCAACAGCTCATCTCCAAGAAGAGTCCAGTTCTTTGAAGTCCAGCAGTTCATCCCAGTGTCCCACACTGGCATAAAATTTGAGAGTGGTAGGCATTAAATTTGAGAATTTGGGCTCTTTCATCCTGACATTTGTGACTGTTGTTTTTCTTGGATTTTTAACTGTGGGTAAAGTGGGAGATGGAAGGTTTTATGAAACTATTAGTGTGGCATAGAATAAATATTTCTGAGATGTTGAGATAACGTGGTCTTTCCAAATTCAGATGTTTGCATTTGAGGTTTTCGGGATTTTGCAAAATAGTTCGTGTGCTCCATGTCTGGTTAAGGTTTTAAAATGGGAGTTCTGAATAACTGTGAGGCAGAGCAGTGCAAGCCTTTAAGATGCCTGTATATGAAGACTTTATCACTAAATCTAGCTAATTATATCACGTAACAACTCTTTAAGTAGAAAAAAACATGGATCTCGTTGATTCTTAGATTATTAAAAATAAACTGTAAAACACTTTGAAATCTGTACTTTGGTATTTAATTTCACTTATTCTGAACTCTACTGGTCTATTTTTGTGACTGAAACAATGTATTTTTGAATGACAGTACATTATTTCTTTAAATTCAGTGTATTTCTGCAGGTGAGATAGTCTTCTGAAAGTATGGAACACCAACTACCAGTTAAAAGTCATTTTTAGTATGTCCTTCAGTAAACCCAGTGGAAGGTTATTTACTGTCATGGCAAATGTTCAGTTATATAAAGTGTCACATTATTTTAGTTTCAGAAAAGAGACTTTGAAACAGTCTACTGTATATATTGTACTAAAATTGTACAGCAAAATACTGCTGTGTATGCTGTAAGACTAAGTGTTTTTTCAAGTGATTCCCTCTTCCAAAGATTTCAAAGTAGATGGACGGCCAGTGTGTGTGATAGAAGCTGTGACTTGGGGCAGTCCTTCTCTTGTGGTCTGTGAAACGACTGACACTAATTTTATGTTCAATTCCCAGTCCCATGTGAAAAGGGCGTTCTGTGTCAAATGAGGCAGAACATAAATAAGCAAAAAGTACATCTAAGAGTTTTCAAAAACACAGCCCTGGAACACTTTGATTTCAGTTGTCTCTAAGCTCTCTCAAATGTTCTTGAAGTTATATGGCCTCAAATAGGAGCTTCTACCCCCAAATTAAACAGTTAATAGACAATTATCTGAAATTGTATAGGCAAGCATCTAAATCTTTGTATCTAAGGCATTTTTAAAGCATCACTTCCAGAGACATTAACTGTGTTCCATGTGTATGCATTGATGTTGTGATATGCCGCTGAAAGAGCCAAACAAGTTACCTGTCACATTAATGGCTGAGATTGGGCAATTGATTCCATTTTTGATAACTAAGCGTATGCAAAAATGCTTTGGTTAATATTTCAAATGCTCAAACACAAAAATTTACAGAGTGTACTGTGTTCTGATGGCCTTGTTGACTTACTAGAGGTCATTCTATAGCTTGAAGAAAAGGAAGACCTTTCTCTAGCTGAATTTATTTAAAGAAAGGCACCCTCAGTGTATTTGAAAGCATTTGCAGTTGGATGTGTCAACAGTTTCTGATGTTAAACTGTGTTTCCCTCCTAGTAATTCCCCTGAAGTGGCAGCTGTTTTAAATTTTATATTTATGACACTGAATTTTCATTTAAACCCCAATAAGAAGTATTTTAAAAGATTTTGTTCCAATCAAATGCTCAGAATTAGTTTAAGGACCATTAGTTTTTGTACCAAGATCAGTCATGCTTGAAAAAAAATGTTATAGTAGTTAAACCACATGGCAAGGAATAAGGAAAGTTCCTGTTATCTCATAAGAAACAGGGTTATTTCTCTTCCAAAGAAAAGCATACTTTGTTCTGCCTTTTTGCCTGGGTAGAAGGCCTCATGCTGACCCCTGCTCCTCAGGCTCAAAGTTCCCATGTCTGCTACTTCTGAGAGTATTTCCCAAAATAGATAGGTCTTGGGACGTGTACATCTTCATAGGTAGCTGATGTGTTACATTTTACAGACATTAGGACTTACCAAGAGTTACTGGTTGTTGAGTGACATTACTGATTGATGGTGTTCTTAGTGCTTTATAACCTTGTATGCTTTTGTGCACTTCGGGTGGTCATAGTCTTGTACATCTGCAGTTTCAGCCACAGAAATCTGGCTGCTATTGAGGGTAAAATGTGCCCTTGCATAAGATCAAATTCTCATCTTTTCTGAATGAGGGGGAAAAGGAAGGAAGAAAAAAGAGAACATCTAAAGTCCCCTGAATTTCCTTAAATCGATGACTTTGAATTTTCAGTAATTGCATTAGTCACTAAAAAGCTTTTTGCTGCCTCTTAATTTGGTAAAATTCAGAATGTGTTTCATATATGCAGCTGAGAAGCTGTTCTTTGCCAATGTTGCGATTTATTTAGGGGAGCAAAAGATCTAAAAGTAAATGAGTGGCAAGACTGGAATCTGAAAAGCTTAAGGAATACATGCTATAACAGAGGAGGTATGCTGAAATATGGGTTTTGACTGTGTCAGAGAGAATAGAAATGGACAAGAGATATCTGGTATATCAGACAGACACATTCTTAACGAGTAGAATCCAGAAAAATCTCTTTATTAGTGTTGTCCTTTCCTAGCCTGAAACAGATTTGAATTTTCTGAATCTTGTCATTCCTTTTCTGTCAGCAAATGTTTGTTGAAACTCATTAGAAAAATGTTCCATACCTTTCTGATTGTCCAGTTATATACAGGAGGATGCCTTGTACCGATGGCTTATTAATGATTATTTGAAAGGATTTTATTGTTCTGATGACTTAGGAGAGCACCAAAGGGATTATTAATGTGGATTTTTTTCTATTTCGCTTAAAAAGTAACGTTATTCTCTAAGCTTTTAATTTTATTAAAGCTGCAAAATTCAGCATTAAAACATTGAAAAATGATGTAATGAAGGTTGCTTCTTCATTTCATATGCCCGTATTCATTTTTTCAATTGCATATGATTTTCCCCAAGACTGTAGCCTGATTTATTGCATTGAGTGAGCAATGTTCATTCTTAATGACTGGCTATTAAATATTTGCTTTATTCATTGAATAGCCTGAGGTTTATTTTCTGCATGCTGTTTTCTGAAGACAGAAGACTTAACTTCTGAAAGAAAACATCCAGGTATCCAAATAGAACCAAAAAAAATGTGCTCACAAATCACTGAGGTAATACTGTCATTATTTTCCTGTAGCTGTACAGGCAAAAGTCAAAAGCATATACATGCTTCTGTGAGCTCACTTTGAAATGCTTAATACTCCATCTCCAGGAGCATTTACTTGACTATATCTGGTATTATATAAAACTTTCTTAGCTGACTTTAGTTGCTGCTTAAATACTGATGCTTCTTCAGGGTCTTTACAGCAAATGAGGAACACAGTCCTACCTGTTGCACCCTTCAACCCTACTCCTCAGTGCAAGTTTTGCTCAAGTTTTGCTTGCTATTGCTCAGGGTTCTGACAGTCAGGTAGTACCTGCTCTTCCATGTCAACGTTTACTGTCTTCATCAGATGGCTTTTTTCCTTGGGATGACTGAAGGACAGGTTGTATTTACTGCCTAACGAGGTCTTGTTGTCAGAAGGTGTGTGCCCAGTGCACTCGATGAGGCTGCAGTCTTACAGAAATGATAAATAATTGGTTATATCGCTAAAATCTGCAGCATACAGTGCTATCAAATTGAGATTGTGTGGCCAAGCTTAATTACAGTATTTTCAGCTCCTGAGTGCTTGTCTTTGAATATCTTCATTGTATTTTTACGTTTTACTTGTGTTTAATATACATTCAGGGAAATAACCTAAAAAGTGGTCTGGCATGATGTGTATGAACTTTCCTGAATTGCACCTTAGATTTAGGCCTGTTGTGGCATGTTCCCTCTCCCAGCTGGTTGAGAAGGGTCCGAGTGATAGAAGAGCTGTCATCTGCTTGCTGAAAATGGGCAGCTGTTGCTCAGGTAGCGATTGTGCAGACGCATGCAATCCTTCTCAGCCCTGCGTAAAGATATGTTTGAGATCCAGGGAAAAATTGCCTTAGCTCTATGCCTAAAATATTGTTAGAATAGGATAAGATGCCATTTCTTGGTTTGTTGACAGGAGATAAGCACTTGATGTTTCCTGTAGGAGGAAGTAATGACTAACCTGAACAAGTGTACTTGTCTGTAACAGAGCCAAGCTGGCACAGTTTGCCTTGTGGGAGAAGGTGGATGCTCTGTGGCATCAAGATACTGTGAATTACTCTACGATGAGGGCTGTGTGACACAGTGCCATGTTAAATCTGTTGTTGTTTTCAGCTTAATTGTTTTTGGAGTCAGTGTTGCTTATTATTTGGGTCAAGAAATAGACAATTCTGCAGCAGTACCCTTTTAGAAAATGCCTCAAATATATACTTACAGAGAAATTATTGTATACCAAGACCTTGGTTTAAATTAAGGTACAAAACCATATTTTTGAGTTCTAGTTTGTATTATTTTTTTAAAGGTGCTTTCGATGTGTCTGAAACTGTTCTACATTTAAATTGATTTATGATTTAATAATCATACAATCATTGTGTGTTTGTTACTTTATTCTGTAATTGAATCCATGTGGTTTAATTCACACTCTTTATGCAGAAGAAAATTTTTTTAATCCCATTTCATTCTATTTGTCATGGTTATACTTTGTCTTGTGTGTAATAAATTTCTATAAAATTTACTCATAGAGTGATTGTGTTGTGGGTTTTTTTGTTGTTTTTGTTTTTTCCCCTGGCCACCATCTTCTCTTGGCTCAAAGACAAAATTCCCTTCCATAAAGCAATGAGATGATTGTGTTTGCTCCCATCTACTTCCCCTGTCTCCAGGGAATCATGCAATCTTAATTATATTGTGTCAAAAAATGGTGAAATAGAGCTATTTCATCTTTGTACAGGAGAAATTGTGGACTTTCCCTAGGAGAGAATTTCCTAGTTGTTAAAAACTTAAAGGATGATATTTTGGGAGCTCAAATTTTTGAATCTAGGCAAAAAGATTTAATGTGGCACTTTTATCAGGCTAATATCTAGCTGCAGAAACAAAAATTTATTTCTCAAGTTGGTTCATTGTGGTAGTTCCTGTATGACACAGAGACTCTGAACTTACTGGATAATGCTGTTACTCACAGGGATATCAGATTGGGAAGCATTTACTGATTTGTCATATTTCCTCTTCAGGCTGCCTGTTGTGGAGAGTGATGAACTTGAATATGATGAAAAATGCAGACAAACAGAGGCACAAGAGCTAGATGTAGCTGGAAATTATCAGCTTGTCTCTAAACCAGGTAAAAAAAATAAATAAATTGGTTGCTCTTATGAGCTACTTTTCTTCCCCATAATCTTTCCTCCTATCTCCTCCCCTAAACAAGACCATAAAACCTTACTATGTATTTCTTGTTTGTTTAATGCTGTATGTGCATTTGTTGGGTTTTTTTTGTCTGTAAGGCATGGTATTAAGAAGTGAACTCTTTGTATTCTGGAAACCACAATGTATAATGCTGTTGCATAGATATATATGTGCAGACATCTGGTTTATTACACTGATAAATGTAGATTCATGATTGCAGTATATCCGCAATCATAAGATACCACTCACTGGATTCATGTCTTTCCGTATTCTGTTCTCGCATTCTCTGTTATTTCTATGCATACTTGATAGTTGCTCTGAACTGCCTTTAGAGAGAAATTCGATTGCACTTCTTTCCTAGGAGCTCTGGTAAAAGAAGTATGAGGCTGACTCACTTGTCAGGACAATTCAGCCTCAAACTCTTACTGTCCCTCTTAGTTTCCAAATTCATTACTGTAGCTGATTTCCCAAGAAAAGGACGTTTATGATTTTTGTCTGTTCTGTGTGTCATTCTTTGTCATACTTTTTGTATCCCCTTGCTGATCTACCAAAATTTGACTAATTGAGTAATTTTCTAGAAATTACGGTCCCTCAATGCTTCTGCAAATTATATGACCTCTGAAACTTGTTTGGTGTGACATCAGCTGAGCCAGGCAGTAGGTGCGGTTGGCCTGCCCAGCATGGCAGTGCAGTTGACCATCTGACCTAACCACGGAATACTGTCTCTCATTCACTTGACATTACATGAAATTTGAGGCAGAGAAGGAGGTATTGAAAAGTGAAAATGGGCCAATGAAGGGACTGGAAGAAGCTTTGAATGTTTGGCAGTGTGGTGTTTCTCTAGTTTTTCATTGTTGGCTAGGGTGTATTTTCCGCTCGGTGTGATTACAGGTAAGACAGTGATGGCTCGTGTCACTTCATACAAGATGGTCTGTGCCACTGCTTGCACTGCGCGAATTAGGGCACATTTAGAGTTTGAGGCTCTCAACCTGACCATAGGATTGAGTACAATGCTAGGCTTGACATAGCCAGGAGGGAGGGGAGGCTCAGGTTTAGGTCGGTAAAGGAGAAGGGGAGTGGAAGGCGCATTCAGATTGTACTTGCTAGGAAAAGGGCTGGTGTGGGGGTTACAATGAAGTGGAAGGAGGAGGTCGTGGATGGGCAAATGGGCTCTTTAATGAGTAGTTTTACTCTGTTTGCAAGGAGCTGTAATAGTCCAAATGGGCCTACAATGTTTGGACCTTTGGGGGCTTTTATATAGCTTAGCACTTTTTTTTTCAGCTAGTGTCAGGAATGCTACAGCAACTGTCATTGGGATGGTGTAGGATGGAGGCGTGATGAGATAGGTTGGAGTGGAGAAGTGAGTCATTGGGTGCATGAGAAGCTGGGGAGAGGATTTAAACCTCTGGGTAAAGGGCTTTTAAGCCTTTTGCATTTGCTGGGCTCTGCCATGCTAGCTGTCATTTTCTAGGATGGGTGGGTGTGGGTGGCCTTTCAGTAATTTAATTGTGTTCGTTACAAGTCCACAAACCATTGTTCCGTACCTGTTTCTTTAAAAGTGTAATACTATTGATTAATTCAAGGAAATACCATAGAACCTTTAATGTTCTTCAGCTATTAAATCAGATTCTACCTAAGGTAGAATCTAGCCACTTAAGGTAGCAGAACTGACTGCTTGCTTAATTTTCAATGGAACTGAATCTAGTCACATTCCTTCTGTAAAGAAATAGGATTACAACTTTTTACTGACAGGGAGTACATTTAGGTTAGATATTAGTAATTATTTTCTATAAAGGTGGTGAGACACTGGAATAGGATGTCCAGAGAATTTTTGGATGCCCCCTACCTGGAAGTGTTTAAGGCCAGGTTGGATGGGGCTTTGAGAAACCTGGTCTAGTGGAAAGTGTCCCTGCCTGTGGCAAGGGGGTTGGAACTATATGGTCGTTAAGGTCCTTTCCAACCCAGACCGTTCTATGATTCTAATTCTGGATAATCATCTTGGTGCATAATTTTATAAATACCTGTTTTTTCTTTGTCTACCCTAAAATGTGTGTCCTTGAAATTTATGCTTTCTAATATTTGTCCTTGCATCCCAGTTGTAACTCCTTCAACAGCATCTAATTAGCAAATAACATTAAAAAACTCTAAAATATCAGCATATGCATACTCTCTTTTTAAGAATCTATTAGATGTTTTCCTCTGTCCCTTCCCCTTCCCCCCCGCTCTTTGTTTGTGTCATGGTCTGAAGTCTAAGCTGCTTCAGGAGCTGTTCTGTGCAATGTTGATGCCTGTCTCCTCTGGTCACACATGCTCCCAGCTGTGTGCGATCCAGTGGCAGACTCTGAGCAGACTGGATAATGACAGGACTGGAAGATTCCTACAGCAGTCTGAGACTAAGCTGCGAATCCCACCTAGATGCAGAATAACACAAAAACTTCAGAAAATCCTGGCTCTTGCTGCTATCAACTTTGATTTACAGACAGATTCTAGAATATTGTGTTAGGATAATATAAAGAAATTTGGTGAATGAGCGTGAGATTTGTCATGTTAATTTTATGGATTAAACGTGTATGTTGTTAATGATATTGCTGCTCTCAACTAGTAATGTGTTCATCATGCAAATTTTGAGAGCTCTGAGACCCGATCTGAAAGTGCATGTTCTATTCAAGAACATGAAAATGGTCATAAATAACCATGGATTTATCTGGACCAGGCCCTAGCACTCTTAACTGTATTGAGTAGAACTGTAGTCAAGAAATAAGCTGCACAATATGGAGATGAGAAGCTGATTTGCCCTGAAGGTTTCAGGGTTGGTATTCCTTCTGTTAATTCTTTCTTTCTGTGCTGTTCTAACTCTAGAGGATACCTTCTATGTAAATGGATGACCTATTTTAAATCTTGCAGTTACTGAAACTGCTGTGGTGTTTGCTTGTGCTTTGGTATTTTATTAAGTTCTCTTGAGTTTAAATTCTTTGCTTTCCAATTTCTTTGGAAGACCATATGCTTTTATACCAAGAGGACAAGTAGAAATGCCTCATCTGCTTCTCTGTCAGGAAAATAGATGTCAGGGAACTGCATTTAGAGTTTAAAACGGTAGAAATGATACTGCTGTCAAAAGGAATTTGAAGTGATTAAATAAAACAGAAGAAAATACTACTTTGAAACTGTTAGCCAAAACAAAGAGAACATTAGCAATTCTTCCCTGGCCCATTGCGCAAGTTTCACAAGTGGTACTGCCTGTTCAGAGTGAGACTTGAGCGTCTTTGATTCCGTGAGGTCGCATGATGTTGTGCAGAGGGAAACATTGAAGAGCTACGTGTATGGGACATTTGACTACTTTAAGCATTCTATGGGAAACAAATTCTCTCTTTTTTTTTTTTACTTTATTTTTTACTTCTCTCAAATTGGGCATTTTAGTTAATAAAATATTTATTTTTCTTTTTAAATGATGTCTGTATAATTATTTTCATGCAGCTTTGTGGATGGAAACTATTTTTGTTCTTCTACTTTAATTATTTTCATCATTAAATGGATCTCTTCTGAGGATCTTGTAGGTCCCCAGTGAAATAATTACTTACAGAGAAGAGGCAATTTAGACATTGGTTCTGATTAGGTTTCTGACATGTGAAAACCAGAAATTATAGAGTTCCCTTAAGTGTTTTGGATTCAGAAAAGACACATGCAAGGAAAAGTATTCATAGCACAGATCATCATAATACAGATATTAAGATCTAGCTATACAATCTCTTCTCCCAGAACTGGTGAATACAAAAATCTGTTCTTGTGTCAAAGAGTCTCTTCAAATTTAATTAATGAAACCATGAGGAATACATCTACTCCATGGGCTACAATAACTGAGATACTGGAAAATTGCTTTTTTCGTCATGGCAATCAACTTATCTCTACAAAACGTTAATTATAATTGAAAAGGAAGCAAGAATCTTTCTTGTAACTGAGATTTTATTTTCTTTTTTGCACTGATTCTGAACACAGAAATTAATACAATTATTTCTTCTGAATTGGCAGTAATGCTTTTTAGACACAGAAATATTTTGCTTGTGATCAAACAGCATGGTGGGCAGCTGCATGCTTCCTCATTTACAGTTTTCAGTTGGGAAATGTCCTGTGTTGTCTAAATGTCAGAATCCAAGGTGCATGTTTTACCATGATGTCTTACAAAGTTGAGTTTGTAGTCTGAGTCTTAATAATGTTTGCCAGAAAGTATAAGCAATTGAAAAGGTGAAACGTTTTGCCCTTCTTGCTGGTAAGCCTGTCGTGTAGCTCCTTGTAGATACCTCTTGTAGATGGCTCTATATGTGCAAAAGTGATGTGTTTTTCTAAGGACCAGTTCTCATTTGGGGATTTATTACATAAATAGATGTAAAAAAATTAAAAAGAAATAAAAAAGAAAACTAAACCCAAATAACAACAGCTGAAGGTAATTGCACTGTGTGGTATAGAGTCCACAGTTGAATGATAATTTAAATGCGTAGAATAACCTTAAGAGCTTTCATAGGGGTGTATACCGAAGTATTTTTTTTCTGCAGCAAGTCTTCATTGTTCAGAACATGAACTTTCATTTTTAAAAAAAAAGTGAAATCTTAAGGTCTTCTAAGATGATTACCCAAGTTTCCAATCCCAAGTTTTGGTTTTTTCACTTACGATCATACTGGACTTCAGAAAAAGTTTGTTAGTGGACCTTTTCACAGCTGCTTGGTTCACGTCGGTATTTGTCTAAAGTTGCCATCTGAAGTTCTTCATTCTGAAGCCCAAGGCTGTACTCTCTGCTCTAGACAGAAGTCTCATAGTTGTCATAGTATTGGTTCCCCAGGCAGACTCCATCATAGTTCTTTCTATTTAAGCACAGAGTATGTCTTGAAGAGGAAAAAAAACCCCAAACTGTGCAACTTTTAGTACTTGCAGCATCTGCTAAATGGTGATATGTTTGCTAGTTCTCAGACTCTGCATATTGATGGTGGCTGACATTGGATGACCATGTACTTTGGGTATAAATTTTTTCCAAACTTATGTTTAGGAGAAGATACTGCTGTCATAGAACTGACACATAAAAAGCTATATATATATATGATACATATATATATATATAGATATGATATATATATATAGATATAGATATCTATATATGTATCTATATATGTATTTATATTATATATGAATAAAAAAGTTATATTTAATCAATGAAAAAGATCTGTGAAATTGCTCTGATTATTTAGCAGGTGTGTGAATACAGGTGGTTATTTATTTGTTCCTAGTTTTTTTCTTTATATTTTTTAAATAAAATTCTTCATTGAATTATTAGGTTAATGACTTCCTAGATTTTTACCGAGTTAGAGAAACTTTTGTGAACCCTATGTTTTTTTTGTCCCTTTTCGTAAGCCCACCTTCAGAATTGCTGCAATCTTCTGTTGTATACTTTTAAGACTTTTTTCAAAATTGTGGTTGCTGCATGGAAAACCTGATAGAGGTGGGAGCCTATGTTACTTTAGCAGGAATATGCTGACAGTGGGATCCTTTCCCTAGCAGGCTGAGATTTCTTCCAGCATTGGTCAAGTCATGCAGAGCTACTGAGATCTCGGTAGTGACATGTTTGTGCCAGAGGGAAGCCAGTCAGCATTTGTACAGTGTTGCTGTGACAGAACACTATATAGGAATGTTCCTGGGGAATATATTTAGAAACTTGACCAAAAGTATTTTAAAGAGAGCAGTTAATATTTTGAAGGGATGCTGCTATTCAGTTCTGTTTTGTACGTGTTTAACAGCGCTCAGTAAATCCCTGTGCGATGATGGCTTAAAACTGTTGAATTGAGGTAAAGAACCTTTTCTTTTGGAGAGTGTGGCTTCAGGACAACTCTGATTTTTAGTGCTTTATTAAATTGTCTTAATTGCCCATGTTTTGTGGATTTGTTTTAATATGGGAATAACTCATTTGGTATTTCTTGATACTTGAAGTTAATTTGGGGGGTTGAGACACATTCAGATATGGTACAGAGACAAAAGGAGGTGCTTTGCCTGCTTCTGCTTCACTGCTGTGTGAGGTTGTTAGTAACCTTTCCAAAGAAAGGAAGCGATAGCTGTGCAGTCTGGTATTTAGGCTATAGCCTTTATTTTGTGGTAAATATTGCTTTTGTAAAAAGAACACTCTGCTGTGTATTTTCCAGAGAAATAACGTGACATTAAAAAAAAAGTGAAGTCTTTGGTTTTTATTACCTGTGCACAAATAAGAAGATTTCACCACAGAACACGGCAAAACCCATTTGAAATTTCCACTTTTGATTTCAGTATAGTGTTTGGGATTTTTTTTTAGCCAAATTATTTAATTGTAACTTGCAAAACCAAAGTCTAGTCCTGGTTTTACCTACACCTGCCTCCACACATGTTCAGTAGCTGCTTTGTTTTTTGTGGTCACACTGACAGCAGGCTGCTGAGCAGAAACTCGTCGTAGCCCTGTAAAATTTTTTTCCTGTGTTACCCAGTGCTAATGATGCCTATCTTCTGCCAAGAGACTGCAGAATGTAGTATCACCTTGAAAGGTCGTCATACTTATCAGACTTGTTTTAATTGACAAGCGGTAGTAATACAGTAGTCTTCCTGTCAAATGACACATTATTTTCTACTCTAGATCCGATAGGCTTTAAGGGAAACAGCACATGGATACATGAGGCACGTTTTTTTCAGTATTTTCGAAAAAGATTTGGCAGTTGTAACACAAACTGTGCAAAAATACTATTTTTTAGTTAAAAGCATATACCATTACAGAATTCTGTACATACTTGACACTGACAGTGGCTTATACACAGAAGCAACATCTTTGAGCTTCTGCCAGTAAAACAGCAGTTGCATAAACACAGAAAATCTCTTCAATCTACTAGCATAAAGTATTAATTTTATTAAGGCCTATAAGTATGTGATTCCAATTTGATAGAAGTTAGATTTCCAAATAACTGTTATCATATTCTCCTGCTGGTCTTTCACTGTCTCTGTTGAAGTAACTTACTCTTGGGGTTTTTTATGCCTAGATACTTCATTGTCTCCGTGCGAATCAAGTGATTTGTCTTCTGTACCAGTAATTAACCATAAATGTGTGGATATGCCTATAGCCAAACACAGGGAAGAGGTAATTTCATTGTACTTTCTCTCATTATGCAGTAAGGATGAAAGTCATCTCTGTGTGGTCTTGGGTGGTTTTTTTTCTTCCAGAAGGAAACTTCTGTTCTGTTTTAATGTTGTATAACACCTTTGTTTGTTTGTTTGTTGGAAAAAACATTGTATAAAAATTCTTAGAGAAAGAAACATACACTTTCTGTTTACAGGTTTTTTGTGTAAAATACGTAAGCAAGTGGGTGCCCGTGTTCTTTTCTTCAGTCTTGTAATGGGTTTTAGGAGTCCAGTTATCTACAGAAGCCTAGGAGATGACAGAAGTTGTGGCACCGTGTTTTACAGAGATCTGATAATGTGGCCTGCAAGCTATTGATATCTCAAATCTGTTTTGAAATCTATTTTGAGTTGTTTTGTTGACTTATGAGTTTTCTTGAAAAATTGTTTCAGATAGTGTCTCTGATAGAGAGCAATTCAGTTGTGATTATACAAGGAGCAACTGGCAGTGGTAAGAGCACCCAGATTCCACTGTCTATTTTGGATCATTGCGTTCAGCACTCTATCTACTGCAACATTGCTGTTACCCAGCCTCGGAAAATTGGCGCCAGGAGCATTGCCGAGTGGATTAGCAACGAACGATCATGGACGCTAGGTGGATTTGTAGGATACCAGGTATAAGAAGATTTCAAATTGTGTTTAAAAATACATTTAAAAGTACTGTGTCTTCTTTTTTGATTACTTTTAAGCATATCTAGCATACTAAGAAACATTACAGAATCTGCTTTTAAAGTGGAATTGGAGGTTTCTAGCTGTCTGCTCTTAAACATTCATAATTAAATGTTTAAGCTTTTAAAGTCAATCAAGTATAAATGCTAGGGAGACTACAACAGAAATATTTAATAGTCTACTTTCTGATAATTGGACATGTCTGTGTTATTAATCACTGAATTCATTGCAGGAGAACTATATTCTGTCATTTTTTTCTTTAAACTCCTTAATTAGCATACTTGATTTTTTCACTTCGCTACATTTAGCTGTCAGCTTTGTCAAAACTTTCATGCATATACGGCGCGATTGTTTTGTTCATGTTCTGTC
The DNA here is from genome assembly GCF_000703405.1 of Apaloderma vittatum. NCBI lineage: Eukaryota > Metazoa > Chordata > Aves > Trogoniformes > Trogonidae > Apaloderma > Apaloderma vittatum. The sequence goes on along the minus strand of NW_009732274.1, from coordinate 50,803 downwards.
GTCTCTTCTTAACATGTGAAAAACTTGAACTAGTTTTTCCTGTTAAATCTACCTTGTTTTGTCTGCTTCAAACTCAGTTCTATCCCTCCGTTTATAAATTTGTTGCTCCTTTCATCTTTTGACAGGTAAACTGGTGCTTTAATTGGCTCTTTGTCAGTAACCACAATAAACTGTGGTGATTGTTTTTTCACTGGTAGTTTGACAGTAGCTGTCTCTGGAGTGGCTTCTCTGGGTCCTAAGACTGGTGGGTTCACACTGGGGTTGGTGGTGGGAGGATGTTCATGGACAGTTGTCTACTTCTGGAGTGCTTTGCTGAAAGGAGTACATGTCATTCTTTCTCTGTTGTTTCTTCTTTTCTTTCTTCTGCTTGGAGTCTTACATATATATGTTTGCTAAGGTGAATTTGTAGCTTTCTTTTTCTTGACTGGTCTATGTTAAACCAGTTTTGTCCAAGTCTGAGGGATTTTTACCTTTAACTGACCATTACAGAGTTGTATATAGCATGGGGTCTACACTGTCCAATTTCTGTCTCATCTGTTATCCCGTGTCTGCTTTCTTCTGTGTCACATCCCATGTCTCTACTTCCCAATGTCTCTGCTCTTGTACAAGGCCCCTATATCTCTACACTAAATTAGTGTCACTACTAGACCAACTAAGGCAAAGGTGAAGGCAGATCAAGAAAAGCTCAAAGGGAGCAGGCCTGACATGCCTTAGTACTGAGGCCTTGCAAACTCGGCACAAAGTTTATGGCCTGTTACTAGTGATAGCAATATCATTACAGGGCTATGCAGATGCATCAACTTGATTATCCCATCAAAACGGTTTTTATTATCATCCCTACTGAATGCTGTTCTTTGTCCAACTATAAAATCTTAGCAGTTTCTGTTTATATATCTGCAACAACTACTGTAGTAGGATTTTTTTTTTGGTACGCAACAGTATAAATTTTCTACAGGTAGATTGCAAGACAGGGTAAAAATAATCTTCCTCTTTATGCTTAATCGCTATGTTTTAGTTCAGAAAAGTGGACACTTCAGAATTACATGAAAATCATGATCTGACATTATCTCGGATTTTGACTAAGCCAATATTAATAACCTCCAGTTATTTTATAGAATTACTGTGGGTTATGTATGTTGGCTTTGTACTGTTAAATTTCTACATAGTCTTTCATTGAATTAATTTGTCATAAAATTGGTAAATTGATTTGTTAGGCTATATGTTTTAAAGACATCAAGTGGTGGTGTGCTTCCAAGCTGTCTTCAGGACAGTGTATGTGGAGGTGCTGTGCTTGTATTCCAAGCACTTGTGTGAGCTGAGCAGAAATGGATGTCGAACAGTTGTGTGGACTCGTCAGCTTTTACTGTTGTAAAAGCTGAAAGTGAAAAGATCGGTCATGACTCTGCCTGCCTGCTTGAATAGGTAGCACCTGAGAACTGAAATTATGGAAGAATTTTAGAAACCAAAAATCAGCTATTTAACAGTGTTGTAGAACTTCTCTCTCTGGACTAAATTGTCTGGTCTTGGTGGTATCTTATACCTCTTTCCTTTTCTCTAGTCCAGTGAGCAAACCATGTTTTGGCAAAATCTTTTTCTTGCCCTGTGTATTAGTAGAATGATTTACATATGTACCTTTTAAAAGCCTTTGGAGAGCTCTTCTCAGGCTAGAGCCCCCAGCAAGTAATTTTCACTCTTCACTTGATAAACTTGAGGGTTTTAATTTTTTTTTTCTTTCTTTCTCCCAAAGAAAGTGTTTCCATTTAACTGGTTCTGGGCTTTAAGAACACATTTCTATGGAGGCTTTTACAAGTTTGAGTGAATAATTTTGATGGGTTTATGCTATATTTCATTTTGGAGTTCTAGATGCATATTCCTGTAAAGGCACTAAATATCTGTTCCTGTCTATATTATGTTTCTACATTGTCTTAGGTGAGTTTAGAGAACGTTTCTACAAAGGAGACAAGGTTGCTGTACATGACAACTGGAGTTCTTCTTCACAGAGTAGTGTGTGCCAAAAGCCTAGCTGAATTCACGCACATTTTTATTGATGAAGTAAGTTGGTGGAAATAAGTTTAAATTTCATATTAAGAAAACCTTGTCCTGTCTCTTACCATGCTAGAGAAAGAAAAATGCAGACATCTACTTGTAAAGGTGCTTTGTGTAAATTGTCTAAGCTAACACTTCTTGAAATCGTCTTTTCTAGATGATCCTTTGAGAAACAAAGTTCAGAATTGAGGGTGTGTGGGGAATTTTTTTGGAGTGCCTCAAAACATTTTCCGTAATCCACCACGTGGATTTTGCAGACGTGTCTGGCCAGGTCTGTTAGGATAGAGCTGGTTTTTATTCACTTGGCCAGAACTGCCCTTAGAAAGAGTCTATTTTCAAGGATGTCCTGAAAAATAAAATGGCGCTTGTCTTCTATTGGGATTTGCAGTTGACTTGTGTGGATACGTTGGCATTGCTGTCACTTCACTAAAAAGCTAAAGAAAACTTACTTGTAGGGTTTTTGTGTCATTTGTGGATGGTTTACATTTTTTTTGTTTTCTGTCATAAGCAGTATTTGACTTTTAACAGTCATCATAGATGTGAAATTGTGCTTTCACAAACAATGAATATAAATCACATATAAAATGTAGAAGCTAAAACTTGGGATGTAGTGACATAGAACAGGATTTATGGTACTTGGGGTTTTTTGGTGGGGTTTTGTGTTTTGTTGGAGAGACAGTACTGGGTATACCGTTACACTGTCAGGGTAGTAAGGAAAGTTGTTATAACTGCACTTGAACTGTTGCATTGAAAACCTAGAAAAGACTGAGCAAATAGTTACACTTTTGTATGAAGAAACTTTAGGGTTTCAAACAGACAAAAGAACAAAAAAAAACTCATGAAGTGCTATAGAATATTGCCAGTTGTCTTCATGGGAAAGATTTGAGTCTACTCAGACTTTTAAGCCAAACATAAGGAAATTCAACTTGGATGTAAGATGCGAAAGTTTAACAATAGAAAATGGATACGTAGAAAAGTGTTAGATTGTTTCTTTAGTTCTGCAGTGTGTTAATACAAATTGAGGTTTTCTCACCCCTTATACAGAAGAACATATTTATGCACAGATTTTTTTCATACCTTGTTTGTTTGGGTGCTGTAATTTGAACTTACAGAATCAGCTTGTGCCGCCTACTTGAGGAGCACCTAGCTTTCAAGACTATATGTACTTTTTGCTTCCCCAGCCTAAATTCTTGTCCCTCCTTGTTCTCATACAGCACTTTTTTTCCACACATTTCCCTCATAGATTGTGATCTTGACCCCAGTAGTAACCTTTTTAACAGATGTGTATTCTCCACTGCATTCTTAAAGGCAGATCCCAGCCCTCTTAGGGTACTGCAGGCATTTAGGAGCATACCTGAAGAAGCCTAGGTTTGGGAATCCTGACTTGTCACAGCAAGACCTTGCCATCAGCCTGAAAGCTGCCTCAGCCAAATCATTTTTGTAACGGGGCAGTACTGAGTATATCTTTATATTATTGTTAGAATATGCTAATTACCTTACAGTGAGTGACCTTTGAAGGTCAACAAGAAGCCACTGGAAGCAAGGGGCATCTATTCAGCTTGCTTAGCTTTTAGACAAGCCAGCCTAGTCCCCGCCTGGAGCATTTGTGATCTTACCAGTACAAATGACTTACTCAACTTCAGTATCACTTCAGCTGTTTTTGTCAGCTCTAGTAGGGCTGATGGCTAGAGCTCATGATCGGTGTTTTAGTCATTATTGTACAGCTTTCATGACTTACTAGTGACATAAGATTTTCATAAGGGGTGCTGTGGTCATCTGAACAGCTGTGTTGGGATTTTAAAATGTGATTAACACGCATAGTCTTAGAAGTTGTGTTTTCATCTATGAAAATATATTGTTCCAAGTTACAGAAGTGAAACATGGAATTGTGTAGCAAAGGAAGAGATTGTCAAAAAGAGCAGGATGAATTAATGAAATTCAAATTGTGAATCATGTCTTCTAGGTGCATGAGCGTACAGAAGAAATGGATTTCTTGCTCTTGGTGGTCCGTAAACTGTTGCGTATGAATTCACAGTCTGTAAAGGTAAGGTCAAAGTATATTCTGCCACTTTTTCTTGAGTCTATAAAGGATGTGTTTAAAAGGACTTACCATAAACGTGTCATTATTTTTTTACTAAAATATTATTTAGTTTGCCACTCTTCATAAGCAAGCAAGCTAAAGGGCATTTTTTTCCTGGCTGCTATAATGTGTTCTGAGAGACTTTTTTTCCTCATGTTAGAATGCATTAATTTCTAAAGTCTGCTTAAGGCTAAAAAAATGCATGTTTTGACTAAAATGATGTATTGGGTATTGAGGACACTGCTTATCTGTAGTTAAATATGGTAGCGTTAACTCCTGGAAATACTGAGCTTTTTTAAAATGTGACAATATATTTCAAAAAGTAGCAAAAGAAAGAAATGCTATATTGTAGTTTCTAGGCAGAACTGGTAGTAAAACGTAGCTGAGATTTTTTTTCTCTGCATTTTGGGAAATTATGCTTCGTACTGAAGAGAAGTTTGCAGAGATTTAGTCTTCATGGTCTAAAAGTAATGAACTCTTGAATTGTAAGAAAATAAATGTAAGTAACACAGTTGAGCTAACTTGATATATATCTGTGCACCTATTTAGGACTGCAGAAAATTTATGATATTGTACATGTCCCTTAAATGCTTCAGTTAATTGTTCAGTTAATGGGAACTGTTCTATTCAAAGCAGACAGAACTAGAGTCTGTTGACTCTTGTCGATATTGAAAGGGAATCTGGTCTGTACAATCCACTGCATCGATTGCAACTCAGACAACTTGATATTTAGATCTTCCAAGCATCCTCTCACTGAAAGCGCCCTTCCATTTGGCATAGGGCATGTCTCTGCACTTCACATCTTTTACTTTTTATCCCTCTTCTTGCCAGTAAGAAAACTCAATTGTCTTGAATTCAGAGACAGTAGTGTGAAGCTATTCAGCCTTTCTTAGAACTTGGCTCTGCCTACTGAGAATAATAAGTACTTTAATTATACTCAGTTTGTGAAAAGTTTGTCCTTGATGACGTTTATCTGGTTGGTGACAACAGCAGTAATCCCTACATATCCTGTCATCTTTTCTGTTACAATATTTTTTTTTTCCGAGGTTCCTAAAGGTTTTTTCTCTGTACTTCTGATTAAATCTCTCAGACTGGTCACTGGAAAACTTTATCTCCTTTATATCCTTCTCTACAGTTGTTTCTTCAGATGACAGTTTCATATTGTAGTAAGTCTGAGACAATCTTACATTTGTGTGTGGAACAGTGTGTCCCTTTGAATTTTTATTATTTTTTTTTTTATGGTGAGGAAAGGGGAACTCTTGATCTCAATCGCTGTGTTTCAGCAGAGCAGAAGAGGTAATTCAGTTTCAATCTATACCCTAAGCCCAGTGTTTCCTGGTTCATCCCTTTTCAGCCCCTTTTGAAAAACTGTAAAGGAAGGGAGCTTTGATCCTGTGGCAAATTAGTTTAGGAAATGCAAGGTTCTCCTCCTAGCCCCCATTGATTCTCCTTTTTAAGAGGGGGGGAAAAAAAAAAGTACGTTATTTACTGTGATCCTTCAAACACATTGTTAGGAACCTATGGTTTTTCCTCCCAGTTTGGAAGGACTCCATGCAGGTTACAGATTGTGAATGACAAAGATTGTCTAGAAGAAGAGATAACTTAATATTCCTTACCTGTACCTGAGCCTAAGATAATTGAGATTGGACTTTGTGTCAGTGGCCTTTAGTCATGATTACCTGTAGCCTATTTTCTTTACATCGGTGAGCCAATATTTATTGAGCTATGAGGCAGTTCGTGCTGTAGTGGGACAGGTTTTATATAATATTTGAAGAGTTATGTCATTTTAGATTTCTCCTCCTTTCAGGATCATGTTAAATGACTTTGTGATTTAGCTGGGCGTTGATGTCTCTATTTCATTCTATTTTTGAATTCGTGCAAGGTGTCGGGAAAGCAAAAGAGGACTGACTGTATGCCAGCTTAGAGTGGCTCAGGAGACCTGAAGATGAAGGAGGTGAACACGCCACAGTTCGTTATGAATCTTTGGCTTTTCATCCTCTTCATCCTCTTTCAAGTTGAAGCTGTCTAGTTTATTCCAGCTGGCTGCACAGAGCAATAGAAGCACATTCTGTATAGAGCAGTTAGAGGGTAAATAGCCATAGCCACTAAGTTCATTCTTCTTCTTTTCCCCAGTCTGCACATACCATGCTGCCTAACCAGGAAGAAAAGAACAAAACTGTAAATGCTGAGTTTCATAATGATTGAAAGAAAAGGTGTCACTGGGTTGCAAGTGAGATTTCTGCTTAGGTGAATACAGGTTGAGAATCTTGGCAGAGAGAGCAAATGAAGCAGGGTGTTTAGTGTGATCCTTGAGAGTTTTAAGTTGCGTAAATTAATTGAAACGGAGAGAAAACTTATTTGACATATTTCAAAATCATTATAATATATATTATATATTTTTTTATGCATACCATATGTTTTAAGGCTGGGTTATAATTACAGTTACTACCTTTATGGGGTAAGCCCATCTTTTGATCAAGGCATAGATATCTAAATCTTTAATAAAACTTAGCACATTCTTTTTTCTTTTGACAGCCATGTAGAGATCGTAAGCTTAAGAAGAATACTCTGTCTTTAGGTTGAACTACCACAGAAAAAAGTTTTGTCTGCCTTAGGCAGCCTCAACTGTTCCCTTGGAGGTGCTTACATTTCTCCACGTGCTACCTAGGGAATATTAAGCATTTAACTTTGATTACCTGGACTAACCAAGATTAAACCGTTTTTCCATAAAGACTAAGTAGAGATTCCAGTAGTATGACATCTTGTGTTAACATTAATGTTTAACATTTGCTCTGCAATTTTTTTTGGTAGGTAATACTGATGTCTGCTTCCATCAACTGTAAAGAATTTGCTGATTACTTTGCAGTTCCAGTTCATAATGGTCTCAGTCCAGCCTGTGTATTTAAGATAGAAGGAAAACCTTATGCAATTGAAGAATATTACCTTGATGATTTGAAGCACACAGTTCCTTTCAAGGTAGTGTAAATATAAATTTGTTTCTTTGGACATAGAAAGTTGGAATAGTCAGTTGAAAGCTGGGTAATAAAATTACAAATAACCAATTTTAAGTTATAGTTCTAGATAAGAATTAATATATGATGATACAACAGGAGTCTCCCTACTGGCAGCCTAGTTTTTCTTCCATCTAACAGAAATGCAGTGTACAGGGTTGGGAATTTTTAGTATGTTACCTTTTGTGGGAATTCACATCCAAGATGAACAATGGTAAAGTCTATGCAGAAAGTAACATAGGAAGATTTATAGGTCTCTTTGAATACAGCTGACAAACTCAGGGAATGTATCCTGGCTTGGCTCATGTTGCTGTTATGTATCAAAGGCAGAAAGAACTAGGAAATTGAGAGAGCTACTGGAAAAGAAGCATTTACGATTAGAAATTTGATGTTATCAAGTTGGCTTCTCTGTGAGCTGAGGCTCACGTGATTCCTATATTTTGCTTTTTTTCTCTATTTTTTTTATATAGTCCCAGAGCTGTTATGCAGTAGTTTTGAACATGTAGATGCAGGCCACCATGACAGATACATAGTTTTGAGTAATGAAAATATGTTTAAGATACTCACCAAATTCCTGGTGGCCACTTAACAGCAAGTATGGCTGCACTGGAGAACTGCTGCTCTAGTGCCTCGGGAGGGTAGTAATGGTTGAAGATTCATTTCAAACAGGTTGAAGCAAAGTAGAACAAATGCACTCAGGCTTTAATAGTGACAACCACTTTAAAATATCTGGGGAATGGGAGCAATTATTGCTCAATTTTGATAATTCAGAAAATTGTTTTAGTGTTTATACAATGAAGAAAATGGGATGTGCTTAAAAAGTAGCAGTATGTGAACATACTGTTATTTAGCTTTTATCTCTCGATACTGCAGAAGCTAAATTAGAGAAATAAACCCAGGTAGTTCATGGGAAACGCAGAAGCCAGTAATTGTTTATGCTGAACACAGAACAGACATTGGTTATGTCTCAAACCAAGCAGGCTAAAATAAAAGGCTGTCAACTGTTGAAATTCTAATGCAGCCACAAGAAAAAACTAAATGCATACAGTAGTTAACCTGTCAGTTTTTGCAGTTTGGAATGGCAGTTCAGATAAAAAAACATGTAGACAATTATGTAGTATGATTGTTTGCAAAAATTTTTTATGATGGATGAAAACAAAAAGATAACCAAGAATTTCAGTAAGGACTCTGCTTCAGTCAAGTTTCATTTGTCATAGCTGCACTTTGAGCCCAATGTCAGCTGCCACACCTTTCTCCTCAAAGATCATGAACAAAAGGAACTGCTTTCAGTGCTTATGCCTTTTTATATTTTTATTTTCTCTGTGTATGTGAGCATTTAGCTTTGAATTAAATTTTTTTTAGTTTTCATCTATTTTTTTGTGTTGTCTTGTCCTAGCTCTATAGCCTTTCTGTCTTTCAGTAGGAGGAGTGTGATTGTTCAGGAAGTTACTTGTACCTTAAGGCAACACTAGCAGCACGTAAGTGCTCTTGATTTGCTTTTTTTTTTTCCTTAAAAAATACGGATGAAAGAAAGAAGAGATTGAATTAGAAAGCACTGATATTTGGTCTTGCATCTTGTTTCTTATAGTGTTATGTGTGGAGATTTTCTCTGAATAGTAGTTTTATTTTAAAAATACTTAAGAACATGGAAAGTCTTAAGAGATTTATGTAACATCCTAATAAAAATGAAAGAATTTCTTTTTTTTAAAAAAAAACAACTGAGTTTAAGGCAATTAATGAGTTAATGCTGGCATATGAAAGCAAGGACACATCTTTCATCATGCTAAAATCAAAATCAGTTAGATAACTGACTAAGGCACAGTCTTCAGGTTTTACTTATTAATGTTTTATTTTTGCCTATAGAAGCCTGTGAAATTTACATAAAAGAATATAGAAGCTAAAACAAAAAATATCTTTGTTTTTTAGATAAACAGATTTTTTCCATGTTTCCTTTTGATTTTAAAATTAATAACTACAAAATCAGATTACATAAATCATAATTCATTCCTTAAAGCATCTGGATTGAAATCAGTTTACTCCTTTGTAACTGTCTCCTTTGCTGTGGAATATGAACCTTTATCTCTTCTCAAAAAATCTTAAAATAATTGGATGTGACTGTAGAGATGTAGAATTATTTTATAAATCCTGTGGAGCTCTTGGCTTTAACATATCGCTAATTTCTGTAAGTGATAATGTTTTAGAACTATGCTTGAAAATAAAAATTTTCTTCAAAGATAGAAATGCCAGGTCTTTTTGTTGTTTATTTGGGTTTTTTTTGTTTTTTTTTTCTTCAATATGCCTGTTTGCAGTGAACTCTTTGCTATGGCTAGATAGACATCTAGCTGAATCAAAGCTAAAGCTTTCCATTTGAATTGCTTTATTTGTAGGAAGGAATAAAAATAAGACGGTGGGAAGGGAGAAGGAAGAAACACTGCAGAGTAGCACTTAGCTTACCCTTACCTAGACTGGGTCGCTTAAAAGTACTACTGTTTAATTTTTGAATATAGGTTTAGAAAAGTAGTTGATTTTTCTTTTGGCCTTTGTAAACATATTGTTCTGAATATTTAACCTAATCATCGTTTTGTCATATCAGCACCCTGTAAGCCCCAAGAAATCAGTGTAACACAGGTTTTGATGAAGAATTCATGAAGGCTGTATCTATAGGCAAATGTTTAGCTGGTTGTGTAAATGCTTACCTATTGCTGTAGTTTTGGATGTATCAAGTGCAAATTAATCATAGAGTTCTGTGAGCAGATTTAAAAAATGTAAGCAGCTGGGAGTCTAGATGTTAGTCCTTAGCAGAGAGTCTGTGAAACCTCATGTCTCTACTTCTCACCTAAGGCAAAAAAGAGAGTGCTATTTTGGCTTGCAAATGTGAAAGCTCCTTTATATCCCTGGAACTGAAGTCAGAGTCCAGATGAAAGGTAGTGAACTGCTGTCAAAAGCTATTGCAGTTATGTTTTAGTATTTCAGTCCACTCTGACTGGGCTTTTGGATTTGCTGTTTGTCACATCGTTACCTTTTATTAGGAGTGATGTGGCAGCCTTGTCATGGTAAAGAATACTAAAGGTACAATCACTAACTAAATTGAAAAGACAAATTCGACAGTTACTTAAGCAGGGATAATCTAAACCCAAAAATCTTACATTTGAGCAGCCTGGAAAAGATAATACTCCTTAATTATCACATATATTGGGCAAAAAAAATACTGCTTCTCAAAACTGCTAGAATGTTGTCTGTCTGTGGCTTCTCATGGACTAATCAAACCTCATTAGAAAACATTGCTATAGAGGGTATAAAATGCAGTTAAGAAGCTCTGGAACTAAGAGTTGTACACCTGAAAAGCCTGCCTGACTAGTTGATTCAAAGGGGTCAGAAAGGTGAAAAGGATTCTTATAGATGGCCTTTTTTGATCCTCTAATCCATTCTCTACCAGAAGAAAGTTAGGTAGTTTTTCAGGTTTTTTTTCCAGGTTTTTCAGCCAGGAGTCTTTCTGCAGACACCAAAGCAACCTGGGGTTGATGTTGATGTAGTGTTACAGGTTGACTGTTTTGGTAAAGGTTGGAAAACCAAAGATTGAGGTTAAGGATCTAAATCAGTGTTGGCAAACTGATGCTGTCAGTCGTGGTTTTGTGCTTCTGTCATGAGGCCCTTGTGAAAGGGAAGCTGGTAGAAAAATAACAAATTGTATTTTAATATTTAATTTAGGTAGTTCAGTTTTCTGCGGTTTTAGCTCTCTGAAATATCTCTACGAGGTCAATTGTGTACAGCTGCAGGAAAGATTTTGGATCAGTTTAAAACTGTCTTCATTCTGAACCTTGATTTTGAATATGCAGGCCCAGTGCTGGAGCTGGGAAAGAAAGAAACAAAAGGACACGTCTTCTTCCTCTGCCTTTGCTCCCAGGAACACCTTAGGGGACTGTGGTGTTTCCACTAGACTGTGACACACTGTACTAAAGTGAGCAGTGATCAAAAGG
>NW_009732274.1:0-39658 GCF_000703405.1 Apaloderma vittatum | reverse complement strand
AGGGAAATATGTGCAGTATTATAAAACATTCCCAGAGCATGTCTAGTTTATTAAACATGTTCTCACGTGCTTAATACTTCTGGTTAAGGAGTATGTCCTGCAAATGTTAAGAAATAGAGAGTCTGGGCTAGTGTTTGTCTTAGTTAGGTAAATATCAAAAGTATTTCTTTAGCATTAGAATGATAGGATGCTTGAAGGAAAATGTCTATTTAGAAGGTAATGAACGCTCCAGATTAAGTTCCTTCTTGGTACAGCTTCTGTGCTGGATCAGTTTTAACTGAAAAGCACTTGATACATTGACATATGATCTACAGTCTTTTGCCTATTAACTGTGTTAACCTCAGTACATTCTTCTCCACAGTTTCCTTTTCAGACAATTGAGGAACCAAAGATAGTAAGGGAAGTGTATGAAGCAGCAGTGTCTTTGATTGAGTCATTTGATGAGTTGGAGATGAAGAGCAATAGGTAAGATACACAGTTCAAGATCTGGAATTAGTAGTTCTTTGGGGAAGTGAGACAATAGCTAAGGAGAAGCAGCAGCCCGTATATTATAGTTACTAGTGGTAACTTAATTTTCTATGCATGTCTCTTTTCATTTTGTATATTCCTATGATGTCTATTCAGGGCAGTCATATGAAAAACTGCTTGTGGGTCTTACTGACTTGTGTTCTTGAAATACACTTCGTGCCCTGGAGTGTAAGTGGCCATTCAAGCCAACCACTTCATATGGAAACTACAGTCGTTGCTGCAGACCAGAGCTGAGTATTATTTATGTGAAGAATAAACCCCAGAACTACTATTATATATTGTAAACTACAACATACATTAAGCCATGAAAAAAGAACACAAACAAGGCATTGATTTTTGCTGGCTTTTTACCTCATGCCTTTATAGATAAGTACATACTGGTCTTTGTTACTCTGTGTCTTATAAATTGATGTTTAGTATCTGAAAATGTAGTAAAGTTGCTTCTACAACTTTAATCTAACAATGTATATTTAATTTAGGGATGGTTTTAATTCGTTTTTTGTTTGTGAGCTTTTTTCAAACCTTGTATTACATAAACTTGTAATTTTTAGAAAGCATTACTTAAGCTCATCTGACCAGATACCAAGTGAAGTTTTTTTGATTATTTATTTTGATCTTTCAATTAGGCTGTTTTAAAGTAGTTTAGGATGGTCTAATTTAACTACCTTTTACTAATAAACTACCTTTTGTAAGAAAGCATGAAGGTATTAGCATTTCAGCTTTCAAATACTGAAAGAGCTGTTACAAATATCCATTGCGATGCACCTACCATTAAAAACTAAACTTTCTGTTCATTATATAGTTTAAGAGTAGAGACTTTGAAGATGGTTGAAAAGATTTTTATATCAGGAAAGACTACAACAGAAAATACAAGTTCTATATTGTATTAAAATAACTTTAGCTTCTTGTCTCGTAACAGATTAATGGGAGATAATCACACCTATAAAGCTTGTGTCATGACCTGTAGTTCTTGATAATGGTTAGCTTTTTTTTACATGCTAGACTTTGGTTAAAAGGTGTCTGGTAATACTTCCAGAGTATGAGAAGCATTGCATATACTTGAAAAATCACTGAATAAGCTTGCATAGATTTCTGCAGTAGTTTAGTGTGTTTCCATTTTAAGATCTTTGGTAACCTAATTTTGATTGATTTTATTGCTAAGTAAGAATATTTCTCTTTTTACATAATTTTGAAGACAAAACTAAACCTAATGATTTGGTTCAATGTTTATTTATCCTGTTTTTCACATAGTACAGTTGCAAATAGTCATTTGAATTCTATTTCTTCAGGTAATTTAAATAATAATACATGTTATTAAAAATGTGCAGTTCTCTCTGTTCATTCAGAATAAAATAACTTGGGGTAATAAAGTCGGCTGAGATTGTAAAACTAATGAAACCGTGTATTCTTGCTAGGGAGAAAAATAACTTGAGTGTTACGTCAGAACGTGGAAGTGTGTTAGTATTTTTACCAGGTCGGTATATGTCTTAGAAACAGTATCTTTCCTTATTTGTCATTTAATAAGCTTTCTTCTGGCACTTCTTTCCAGGGGTTTATTAAACACATACTTAACTGGGCTTGATTGGTGTATTGGGGAATTTTTCTTGCAAACTTATTTAAATGTGGCAATAATTGGAAGAGCTGTGAGTCAAAAATTAAGACTTGGTATGTTTTAAAAATGGAGTTACACTAATAAAATTCTACAGCTAATGCATAGAAGTTCAATTCCTTGGGTTTTTAGATTAGTTATTAAATATTGCATGAAGGTCTTAGAAATCTTATAGAGATATTTTCGTAGCCACATATTGTGTAATCTTTATTTAGATTCTTGTTGTAAAAGTTAAAATTCACTTTTTTTTTTCTCTCCACGTAAATTGTTTGGTGTAGTAAGAAGGTTCAAATAAGAATGACAGCCAAAACGAAAGCATCCAATAATTTTTTGTGTAATTAGGCTTCAGACTGGGTTTCCTGATGATCACAAACCTGTTGCCTGGTGGTTTCAAGTATACTTCATGAAGTACAAAAGGGTTTGCTAGTTGAAAACTTTGAAAAGATGGGCCATAAGACAAGCCGGCAGCAAAGACGACCAGCCTGACTGAATAGGGAGATTTGGCTGAAAATCAGGGGGAAAAACGGAGAAGTTATTGCCTGTGCGGCAGGTCACTCATAACGAGTACAAGAATATTGTTAGGTTATGCAGGGAGATAATTAGAAGGTCCAAAGCACAGCTAGAAATTAGTCTGACTTTGGAGGTGAAGGATAGCAAGAAAAGTTTCAAAAAATACATAAACAACAAAAGAAAGACTAGGGAGAGCCTCCATCCCCTACTAGACCCAGGAGGAAATGTGGTCACCAAAGATGAGGATATTGCTGAGGTGCTTTTAATACCTTTATGGCTAAAGACTGAGGCAGAGGAAACACTTTTCCTGAGGAAAGCCAGCCCTCCAAGCCAAGAGACAGGGGCCAGGAGCAAAATGTCCCCCCTATAATCCAGGAGGGAGATGGTCAGCAACCTGCTGCTCCATATCGATGTGCACAAATCTATGGGACCAGATGGGATTCATCCTAGAGTGTCGAGAGATGGCCCACGAAGCCACTGTCCATCATTTATGAGCACTCCTGTCTGACTGTGGAGGTCCCAGCTGATTGGAAGTCAGCCAACATAACACTGATCTATAAGAAGGAACGGTAGGATAATCTGGGAAATTATAGGCCTGTCAGTTTGACTTCAGTGCCAGGGAAGCTGATGGAGCAGATCATCCTGAGTTCTATTATGCAACACATGCAGGACAACCAGGTGATCAGATCCAGTCAGCATGGCTTTATGAAGGGCAGGTCCAGTTTAACAAACCTGATCTCCTGTGACTAGGTGACCCACTTGTTGGATGAAGGAAAAGCTGTGGATGTTGTCTATCTTGACTTTAGTAAGGCATTTGACACTGTTGCCTACCCAGGAAGGTGGTCAAGTCGCCATTCCTGGAGGTGTTCAAGAGAAGGGTAGATGTTGTGCTAAGGGACATGGTTTAGTGATGTTGATAGGACTAGAACAAAGGCTGGACTAGATGATCTTGAAAGTTTCTTCCAACCAAAACTGCTTAACGATTCTGTGACTCGGTTATGTTCTAGTGGAGAGTCATGTTGGAGTCAAGAGCAGCTGCTTCCTTGGGCAGAGCAAGGTCCAGCCCTGTCAGGACTTTCTGTCATTTCCCTGCTGTTTTGCTTAGAGGTAGACAGGCTAGCACTAGGGCTAGAAACACATCAGCAGCACAAAAATGTACTATGTTTGCAGAGTAGCTTCCAGTGTAAGGTGCTTCCTGCTAGCTAAAAGGCACTAGAGCTGCCTTTCTGAAAGTTACCCTCTTTATAAAATCAATGGGTTGAAGGAATTACTTCATCATGTCAATGTCGGACCCGTTCTAGTTTGCCATTAATATAGTATGGAGACCGTCTCTGTTGCCTCTGGCGTCTCATTTGGTGTATGTCTGGTGTCCTTTCAGACTTCCCCAGGCCCTCTGAATCTTCATTTCAGGCTGAAATTACTCTTTACCACTTTCAATTCCCAAATCTTTATCTTTCACTTTGAGGTGTTTTTTTACTGTGCTGCTGATGCTCAGATGTCTTATAACTGCATCTATTAAGATAAAACTTTTTCTTCAAATGCATTTGGTAAATTCATGAAAACCTGTGTAAATAGCGCTTTTTGAATAAGCTAGTACTCAGGCTGGGTATTTGTTGTTGTTCAGTTTTTTGACCTTGGCCTGTTTTATAACTGATGTTGAACACATGATAAGCAATTTTCTTGGTAAACAGTCTTTATACAAGGCTGGAGAGAAGGGGAGGAGAGCCTTCAGTTTACAAGAGGCCAGCTGAGACAGAGATTTGGGTAAAAATAACCTCCACATTTAGGACACTGATTTGAAATGCCTAGATTTTTTGAGTGCTTATGATTGCATAGCATCTTGTACATTCATAGTAACATGCCCATTGACGTTTCAAGCTGAGCAGGCAGCAGCACCCAGAAAGAGTACTGCCGTGCTGAGGAGTACTTTTAGGTGATTTTTGCCTACTGTTTTTGTGGAACTCGATGATGGGACAGAATCCATTTCCATAAACCAGTTGCAGATGTCTTTAGTAGGATGCCATGTTTACCCTTCCTGCTGTAATTGCCTGTCTTGGTCAGTGCTTTATTTATTGATTGATTGATTGTTACCGAGTCTGATTCTTTCCAGGTAAATATCCTATAGTAATCAGCTCTCCTTTGATTCCAGAGTTAGTCCGTCACTAGGTGATACGAAGTACCATGTTAAACTATGAAGTGATTTTTTTTTTTTTTACATATATGTGAATATTACATATTCTACTATTGCTATCCTAAGCTTTTATATGTTCTACTCTGTCAATCTCTTTGTTTGTGGTTTTTGGTTTTTGGCTGTTTGGGGGTTTTTTGCATTTCTTCATGCCCTGGTCTCTTCATTGTCTTGGTGTGTTTACCAAGCTCACTCAAAGGACACCTCTGAAACTTTTAAGTTTCCGTCTGATTGCCCCTCTACCTTTTTTTCGCTCTCCTCCAGCTCACCTGTTCTCCCCTCAACTCTTGACATCTTTTATTTCCCTTGCCTATAGTCACTTCCCGTCATTTTTCAGTTTCAGTCTTTCTGACTCCAGTAATTGACTAATTTCCATGCAATTTCTTTTCCCAGCCAACCATATATTATCACTGTCTTGGTTTCTTGTTGAAACTGTTTCTTCTTTTCTTGCCACAGTTTCTTGCTTTCTGGCCGTTTTTCCTTGCTTACCTTAATCACAGTTTCGAGCCCATCATGTATCCCTCTTCCATCTAATTTCTAGTTCAGCTGTAAGGAACTGAAGCAGGGACTAATAATAGGACACTGGTGGATGACCTTTATGTCCAATATTGCCACTTTAAGTGTCAAATTATGCAAAACAACTCTTGGAAGATTGACAGATTTAATGACTCATGGCCACATTTACTGTTAAACTCTTATTTTTATTATGTGATGAGAAGGAGGTAGTAAGGAAAGTCAGTTACAGAGTTAAGTAGACATGAGAATTGGTTTTAGAATTGCTAGTGATGACTTTAAAAAGAAGACAAACTCTTGATTATTTTTTCCATAGGTTTGAGTGAAATAAGCTACATGCACTCATGTATCTCAAATATGTTTAATAAAAGGTAAGTTATACCATATTTGTTTCAGTTTAGTTAAACTTGAACATGAATCTCTGAGCTATATGAGTTCTAAGTACATAATATGATTTAGCACAGAGCTTTAATTTTTATATTCTTGCATCAGTAAATATTTCACTAATATCTTTTTTTAGGTGGCAAGTGTACCTGCTTCACTCACGTGTGACATTAGAGGAACAAAGTAATATATTTTTGCCTGCAACTCCTGGCTACAGAAAAGTAAATATTTTTGAATCGTTACTTTAAGAGCAATAATAGCAAATAATAACATAAAAATAACACTAGCTGTGCTAACTCAAACTGTCATGAGGGCAAAGCGGTTTTATTTTCTCAAGATGTAACTGGTTGCCTTTCTTACCAAGCTATTGCTTTAACTGTTCTTTAGACCTCAAGAGAAGTGCACTTACAGGAAGTTAGCCTTAAATTATTGTGTGACACTTTTTATCCTTTGGGATAGTTTGTCCGTGTTAATTGTTGCATCTGCATGACAGTAGTGTGCTGCTGGTGGCACTGCATAGCAAAGTAGTGCTCTAGAATTGGAGTCTCTTGCCCACGTTTTGGCTAGTGTCCTGGTTTTCTTTATTGCTGCTAATAGTGTGATGAGTTTTTTATAACAAAGGCATAAGGAAGTATTTCCATGCTTCCTCCCTTTTGTCATGTGCTATACTACTTTTTTGTGCTTTTCTGATTTTAGGAGAAGAAAACACAAGTTTTTTTTGTGCTGCGTTGCTTCTTTTAATTTGCAGAGTGGAAATGCTATGTTGCCATTACATTTGTATTTCTTCATAGTTAGTTGTATTTTTCATGTAAGAACATTAATGGGAGTAATTTTTTCTCTCTGTGTTCATTGCTCATTTTTTGCTTCAAAACTCAGGTTATTCTATCCACAAACATAGCTGAGAGTTCTGTAACAGTTCCTGATGTAAAGTATGGTAAGTCACCTAAATCATGTAATTGCTTGTATGCTGTATTTGTAAATATTGTCATTATTTACACTATCCTAAAACTCCGCAACATGTCACTGTTTTTTTCTTAATTGCAGTGATAGATTTCTGCTTAACTAAAACTTTGGTTTGTGATGAGGAAACTAATTACCAAAGTTTGAGACTTAGCTGGGCATCTAAAGCAAACTGCAGTCAAAGAAAAGGTAAGATGACAGTAGGCACTGGGAAGGAATTTTAAAAGTGAACTTTTATGGAGAATTCTGCATTGCTTTTCTTTTTATCAGCAGTAAAAAGCAGGGATCAGTTTGCTACGAATAGTTCATACAAACACTTAATTCCTTACCATGTCAGGATATTTAAATGTGGTTAAATAGCTATGTCTGAATATTTTATTTTGTTCAAGTATTCCAATGGAATGTTCTGTATTTTATTGAAAAGCATTAAAATTCATGGACTATAAAACTTAGGAGAATTCTTTTCTGTTTAGTGGTCGTTTAGTGGCCATTTTTAGAAAGGAGAGATGGGTACTGGTAGGTATTTATTAGTTACTTGTGAGTTTGAGCAGTAAAAGAAATTTCAGTGTCTTTTTGACACTCTTAAATCGGTTGAAATACCCACAGCGGTGTCTAAAGTGTAGACCAGTGTTTGTAGCACAAGGTTAAATCAGATTTCATATCAGCTCTTACAGTAAGACAGTACTTGTAAATATCAAAATCTTTTGGCTTCAATTAACAAGAGTCGAAAATACATGAGTAACAGTGACATCCTTAGATGTAAAAATATCCTAATTTTTAACTACTGTGAGGACTTCACCATTGCAGCTTTTGGTGGATTGACCTTGGCTGGACATCAGGTGCTCACCAAGCTACTCTATCACTCTCTGCTCCTCAACTGGAAAAGGGAATGAAAGATTATGATGGAAGGCTCATGGGTCAAGATAAGGACAGGAAGATCACTCAGCAATTACCATCACATGCAAAACAGACTCAACTTGGGGAAACTAATTTAATTTATTACCAATGAAATTGGAGTGGAATACTGAGAGATAAAGCCAAATCTTAAAATATCTTCTTCCCAGGCTCAGCTTTACTCCTGACTTTTTCTACCTCCTCCCCCAAGCTGTAAAGGGGGATGGGGAATGAGGATTGTGGTCGGTTCATCACACATTGTCTCTGCTGTTCTTTCTTCCTCGCACTCTTCCCCTGCCTCAGTGTAGGATCCTACCTGCAGGAGACATTTCTCCATTAACTTCTCTAACATGAGTCTTTCTGATGGGCTTCAGTTCTTCACAAACTGCTCCAGTGTGGGTCCATTCCACAGGGTACAGTCCTTCAGGGACAGACAGCTCTAGTGTGAGTCCCCTGCCAGGTCGCAAGTCCTGCCAGCAAACCTGCTCCAGTGTGAGTTGCTCTTCATGAGTCCACAGGTCCTGCAAGGAGCCTGCTTCAGCTTGAGCTTCCCACAGGATCACAGGATCCGCTTGTTCTGGCATGGTGTCCTCTGTGAGCTGAAGGTGGTTATCTCTTCCACTGTTAACCTCCATGGGCTGCAGACAGACAGCCTGCCTCACCATGGTCTTCATCATGGGCTGCAGAGGAAGCTCAGCTCTGGTGCCTGAAGCACCTCCTCTCCCCCTCTCCTTCTTCTCTGACCTTGGTGTCTTCAGAGTTGCTTCTCTCCCATACTCTCACTCTTCTCCCTTGCTGTTCTGCTGCAGTTTTAAATGTTACCACAGAAGCGTTGCCACCAGTGCTGATGGGCTCAGCCTTTGCCAAGTGGTGGTTTTGTCTTGGAGCCCTCTGTTATTGGCTCCATCAAACATGGGAAAAGCTTCTAGCACCTTCTTACAGAAGACAACCCTGTAGCCCCCCTGCTACCAAAATTTTGCCATGCAAAAAACAATACACGCCTTTGTTTCCATTTGGATTTGGATCACTGTAGGTTACGACAGCCAGCAGAAGCAGCGTTTTGTGTGATGGAGTTTGACTTACTATGCGTCATATGACTTAAAAGTTTGGCCTGATTCGCCAGTGGAGTATCCCACTGAGTGGAGTACTCTTTAGTTTGTTGAAGTGAGTGGTGTTTGGATTTGTGAAGACAGACTTTCTGAATCTGTGTGTTTTCTATAAATAGTAGATATGTTTTGCTCTTTATCATGGTATCTTAAAAATTGTTTACGTAGAACTGTAGAGTCAAATAAGAAATCCGAGCATACTCTTTGTGTACAGAAATACAAACACAAATCATATTTACCTGCATATGGAGTCTTCAGTTTGGCAATATGCTAAAACCTGCATTCACATATTTATCTTTATTACATTTAGAATAGGTAGGACTGGCCTTTTCCTAGTTTTGGGAAAGGGTATTGTAGCACAAGGTTTGTCGTTTCTTTTCAACTGAGAGACATGGATGCTGATTTGAGGGCAGTTATCTGAAAGAAGTATTTGAGTGAAATACTTCTGTAATTTTGTTAGTTACTGCTGCTGTAAAAACAAAATGATTTTGTCTGATCTTTACATAGGAAGGGCTAGAGCAAGTGCCTCTGCTGGGCCTGTCTGCTGCCAGAGAGCAAAACCCTGGTCAGCCTGCAGCATCAGCTGTCATGTGCTTCTCAGCTTCCCAGAGAGTTTCTAAATGAGTGGGTTTTGAACAGTCTGAAAGTTGGGCAGTTTACAAATTGGTGATTTGTTCTTTTATGTGAAGGTCGTGCAGGACGTGTTTCCGAAGGGTATTGTTACAGGCTTGTACACAAGGAGTTCTGGACAGACTTTATTCCAGAGAAGTCACTACCTGAGATACTAGTAAGACTTTTGGGAAACAGAATTTTTTAATTGCATGTGGTAATAGCAGAGACAATAAAAAGAATTTTTGCTTTACTTTTCCTGAAGACAGTGGACAATTGAATAGTTACTAATAACTGTAATATTGAATTGAATTCAAGAATTCAATTGCCCAAGACCATTCCACATAATTGTTTTAATAGAAGGAGGTGCATTATAGCATTAAAATAGATGTAGATTAGAAAAGAAGCAGTCTTTTCAAAAGAAAAATATTCTTAGTTATACAAAATTAATTTCAAGTTTTACTACTTTTAAACTTTTTAACTTATATAAAACATTTTATCACACTTTCCATGGAAGAAAAGTCACTGTAACTTGTCCTCCCTTCAGTGTTGTCCATTGGGAACTACAGTCTTAAAAATAAAATTGCTTGACATGGGGGGACCAAAAGACTTGCTGGCAACAGCTCTTACTCCACCCAATGTAGGTGACATTGAACGTACCATAATTCAACTGAAAGAGGTAGGCATTCTTTTAATGTTGTTAAAATCAAGGTAATAAAAATGTACAGTAGAAGTGCTTTTCTTAGTATTTAAGTTAGTAGTAGCCTTAATTGGAACCTGAAATAGGACAATCTGGAGAAGTTTTCATATATTTGGCTGCTGTTTGGTTATCGTCCCCTTCATTAGAACAGGATCATGATTTCATCAGGGAATGTAAATGTAAATTAGCATCTGTGGTGAGAAAGAATAGAAAAAAAGATAACTTGAACTCTGTAAGTGAAATTATTTATTACTAAGTAGTAAAATTGCACTCTTACACCTTATGGTCGTAGGGGTCAGTCTGAAGAGCTGCCTCTTAGCTGTATATGGAAGTTGGTGATCTTGCTTTTCAGTTATAAAGTTATGTAGTAGAATATTCATTGCATTAAACTTTTTCTTTTCCAGCATGCATAAGAAGTAATAGCTATATCATTTGCAGTTTGCATTTATATCTAGTATATATAGTAGAAATTTTACTTTCAAAATGCTAGGCTTTTAAAAGTAAAGAACTTCAACTTAATTACAATTTTTATACTACTTGATGTTGATTTGAAATGCTCGCTTCTTGTCCTATTTTCTTACAAACTGGTCGTATATATACTTTGTCAATTTTCCAAGTGAGTAAATGTTAATTTCTCTAGCTGGGAGCACTTGCAACTTGTGTACAAACAGAAGGAAATCCACATGATGGTGAGCTGACTTTCTTAGGAAGGGTATTGGCAAATTTGCCAGTGGATCTGCGTCTTGGAAAGCTGATAGTCCTTGGGCACATCTTCGGGTGCTTAGAAGAATGCCTGATTATAGGTAACTGAAAGAAGAACATGCAAGAACATTTCTCTAAAAGCAAGTGTTTTGCAGGTTTTAATTTTGCTTTGTTTTTCTTGTAGCTGCGGCACTCTCTTTGCGGAATTTTTTTACAATACCTTTCAAACAGCATGTTGATGGATACAGGTATTACACTAGATGTTTTACGACTTCCTGCCTATATTTGGGGGCAGAGGGCTAAGGTGACTACAAAATGTAATTTTCCATGTCATGAGTCTAATTTTCTGTCAGTTGAGCAGTGCAAAAAGAAGCTTTTCCAGGGGTACCTTGAGATACTGAAATCTATTTCCCTGCGAACTAACTAACATGGTTCTTCGGCTTTGCCTTTGTGATAGCATTATGTGGCAGTGTCTGTTAATTTATATTTTTTTAATAGCAAGGATTATTTTTTCTTATTACACTGCCCACATGATTTACCTTCAGCAAGAAGGTGTAAATGAGAAAAAAATAATTACAATAAATGCATTGACTTGTTTGTTAAAGTCCCAGATGATGCTAATAGTGTAGCGTTCTGAGCTGTATAATCCGTTAAATGTTTCTAAAAAATATTGTTGATAATTCTTATTGTTTGTATTGCCAGGAACAAACTGGGTTTTGCTGAGAATAGTAAGAGTGACTGTATTGCAATTGTGAATGCATTTAAGGTAAGTCTTTTTTCCAGCTTATCTTTCAGTGAAATAGACCCAGACACACCTCCTCAGCTTTGTAGGATCAGTGCAGCATTTGTGCTTTGAAGTTGCTAAAAGCTTTACATTACTTGTAGCTTAGTGTAGCTTTTTGAGGGTTGTGTTCCACTGTGTAACACTGCTAGTTCCAGTTGTCTCTGTTGTAATAACCAAAGATAGAATCATAGAATGGCCTAGGCTGGAAGGGACCTTAGAGATCATTTAATCCAACCTCCCTATCGTGAGCAGGGACGTCTCTCAACTAGATCAGGCAACACATGGGGACCGAATGATGTCAGAGGCAGTGATATTGATAGCACCCTTTTAACCGAGGGCAGTCTGGACTGGTAAGGTCTAGTACAGAATGAGTTTGATGTCTGTTCTCCAGACTTCGTAGGGTCGACTTTGTAACATTTTCTTCTGTCCGAGTGCGGTTTCTCTGCCGGCATTTGTGCAGCGCAGCACCATGGACAGAGGCCGATCCTTGCTGTTACAGCGCAGGGAAGACTCTTGCTAGAGGAACTTATTGTTCAAAATCCAACGTCTTGCATTGTGGATGATCTGACGTGTTCTCTAGTTTTCTGTAGACTCCAAAGTCTTCAGCTGGAGATTAATTTATACCTTTCTGTATACGTTGACATTTTTTCATTTTGGTGAAAGCTGACTTGTTTTTGTGTACTCTGATGTCAGAATTCTATGAAGCACACATGGGCTTATAGCCACACATACCCACTGATCCTGAGGCTCAAACATTGTGTTTTCTGAATCCCACTTATCCTGTTGCATGCTACATTTCCCTCATGTCCTGTTAATCTGAAGATGATATTTCTATAAACCAGTATGTTGTTCTGGAGGATCAACACAGATCACAGAATTGTTGAGGCTGGAAAAGATCACTGAGATCATCAGGTCCAGCCTATGGCTCAACACCATCACATCGGCTAGACCATGGCACTGAGTGCCACATCCGGCCTCTCCTTAAACCCCTCCAGGGACTGTGACTCCCCCACTTCCCTGGGAAGTGCATTCCAATATCTGATCACCCTCTCTGTGAATATTCAAACAGACCTTCCCAGGCAGTATCTCTAAGTGTGCGTGATATGAAAACTTTGTTTTTAATGACAGAATATCAGAAAAGAACAGAGAAAGAACTTGTTTTCAAACTATCTCTACTACATCTTCAAATTCCAGGGTAGCCTGAAGTTCTGTGATTCATTAGCATGTCTTTTTTTAAGCCCTTGCTTATGGAAAGGTTTCAATGAGTTAGAAAAGGTCAAAAGCTCTGGCAGTAGAAAGAAGAGAATCCAAGGAAGTTAAAGCTAACCAGCCTGGTTTAAGTGATGATGTGTTTGGGTTTGTTTTTTTAAGAGATTTTAAAAGGAAAAAAATATGTCAAATGAGGAGTTTATTTTTCTGACATATTATAAGGCTTGGGTATGGAAGTGGTGGATGTCAAAAGCATTATTTAAAATCAGTACATCAGGTAGCCTTGGTCAAGGTAGGGAAATGTAGTCTGGCTGTTCAACTATGCTAATAGTCAGTGTCCACAGTAAGCTGGAAAATTATGTTATGAGGTGACATGCTGTCAAACTAGAAGAAATGGATTCTGAAGACATCTGTCATAAATTAGCTGCCTCATAATGAGATTATTTTAATTAATATTCTAGATATGTTAATTTTTCTTCCAGCCCTGTTTTCTGGAAGGCATCCACATCAGAACTGCATTTGAATCAGTTAATTCGTTTACTTTTGTCCCAAAGCCAGGAGAAAGTTTCTGAAAGTAGCCTGCTTAATTACAGCATCAAATCAAAGTGTCTAAGTTGTTCTATTTATTTATGAATGTTTGCATGTGCTTTAATACTCAATCCGTCTCCTCTGAGAAAGCTAGGTGGACAGCCTGTTGTATGTTACGGTGTTATCTCAGTGGCTATTGTACCTCTCCCAACACAAATCAAGACTTAAACCTTGGAATACAACTTGTTTGGCATACTTTTGGATTGTGCCCTGGTCTAAAATCTCTTAAGCTATGTCCAAAAATTCAGTGACGTAAATACTGTGTTTCCAGTTTAGTTGCCCAAGCTGATGGCAAATTTGAGGCAGTTATATGTAAATACAGTTCATCCAAGAGTGCTTAAACTCCTTTACAGTCTGTAGATGCATCACTGCATGCCATAATCTCTAAACCGACAAAGACAGCCATTCTTGTTGTTCATCATGTCGTGGTACAACATTTGTAACCCTGACACGCTTTCAGCTCTCCAGTAATGCATTCTTAAAATTACCTTTTGCAGCAGCCACACCGCTTCATGTACTCATATATGAGCAAAGGAAAAGTTCTTGCCCACCCTCAACAAAACAGTGTGTGACTATTGATAAGAGTGAGAAGCACCAATACCTGCTTAGGAACCAACCCGGCAACCACTGTATTAGACTAGAATCATTAAATAATTCAAGCTGGAAAGGACCTCACAAGGTCCGTACTCCAATATCCTGTTCAGAGCAGGTTCAACCATGAGGTCAGTCAAGGTGACTCTCGGTTTTACAGGCAAGATCCTCAAAAACCTGTTCTAAATCAGCCTTGCTCTGTGGGAACAATTGAAGTCACCTCCAACCTAAATTACTGTGATTCAGGTTTCCTTATACTCTTTTCTGCTTAAATATTTATAGTCTTTGTTAGCCCAAGGGAATCTCTGTTTTTGAATCGGTATAGGTATGTAAGAAACTTCATTGTTTTAAGAGTGATGTTAATATCTGTAATAATAATTACTAATGCACTAGGGTTTGTGCCTGAGTACTACCTTACTTCTTTCCTAGACATGGCAGGCCTGCAGACAAAAAGGGGAGCTGAGACATCCCAAGGTTAGTTAACTTTAACTTCTTCTTTTCAATTCAGAGTTGGTGTCTTCAGTGCTAGAATATTTTAATAAGGCTTTTTTTTTGCTAGTGTTCTTTCTCTATAGTAGTTACATTTTTTATAAGTAAATAGAAGCATGGGTTTTGAGAGAACATAAGTCTTTGAATCCAGTGTCGAGTATATAAAGGAATCCCTTTTCCAGTCCCTTTCACACATGGATCAACAGTAGCCAGAGTTTGAAATCCAAGCTGAAAAGAGAAATCGAGCTGTAGTTGAAATAAATCTTTAATTTGTGTAAATGTCTATTTATTTTTTAAAGAAACACACAAATCTCCTGTCTTTCCCAAATAGACTGTGAAAAATTATGTGCATCAGTCACAGAAAACAGTAGTATGTGCACAAGGACATCCAGTCCTTTTTTTGTGTGTATAAGAAAACCTTATTTACTTCTCTGCTTCTTTCAGAGCATAGTATGCTGCTTTAACACCAGCACATAACATACACTGAGTTACAATGAGTATCCAAGATGCAGGAATGTGTCTGATATTTACGCATCTGGATAAAGAAGTTCTGGGTTTTTGGGAGAAGTGTGTATCTTCTGGTAGATTCTGTAGTAGCAATCCAGAGGAGTTGGGCTGGTGGATTTGTACAAAAAATTTAGATGACACACAGCTGCACTGGTGTTAACCACAATATTAGTCAAATATATAATTTTCTTATAGTTTTGTAGTGTCATAATATTCAATTGGTATGGATGCAAAGCAAACTATGAAATGCAAAGCAAACAATCTTCTATCAGTTTGTATAACTTGTTTGTGTCTGCATAGAAGAATATGAGAGAAAGCTTACTAGCAGTAAAAGAAACAAGTTTCTAACTATTTTTATATTTGCATTTTTTGCTTTCTTTTCCAGAAAGAGCTTGAGTGGGGTCGATCAAATCATATTAATATCAAGAGGATCAGAGAGGTAAGATGAAATAATCATTTATATGAGCAGAAAGACTTAACCATCCTTATTTTTACAAATGTTAATTTGGGACAACGAAGGCATTCAGGATGTGGTTGGAGGACCGGTGGCTGCTTATGGGAGCTTCTTGGACAAGCATAGGATTGAAAGCTTGGCAGCACGTTCTGCTGTAGCACCTAAGTGTGATCTCACTTGAAGCTGAGGTCAGGGTGCAACATGTGCGGTCACTGCTACAGTTAGGTACAGATTTCCAAGTTGTTGTTAGCATGCTTTTTTACCTTCTAAGATACAAACTCAGGATGATTTAAATGGAGAATCAGTATATCACCTTGTAAAAGATTATTTTGGTTCTTTTTCTAATTTTATTCTTTATCATACATACATAATATGCTTTGCGACTACAAAATTCTACTTTATAAAGTCTTGTCAGGAAAATTGCTTGAGTCACACTTCTGTAGTTGTTTTCTGAAGTAAAGATGCTAAGCAGTATATTTGGTGAAATATATGCTGATCTCCTAGAAAGGAAAGGAAATTTGCCCACTTACTTAGACTTTTATTACCAGATTTTATTTTAATTTGTGGACAGTTTTGATCTGTTTAATATATAACTTATAGTTCAATTTTCAGGTGTCAGAGTTATTTCATGACTTGAAAAAGCGAGTTGGAGCATTTAATATGTGTGTTAATACTCAGCCATCTCCTATGGATCAGGAATGGGCATACAAACAACGCTTCATTTTACAGGTAACGCTTTATTGACTCTTCAGGGGAGAACTATTCTTTACAAAAATCGTAACTAGGTTTCTATGTACTAATACTGATGAATTAGTATTGCACCCAGGTTTCAAAATTCTATGTAGATTGAGATTGCAAGTGGAAAAAAAGTAATTCTTTTTGAAAACTTCAAAGGGCAACTGGTGGGACTTTCAGTAGTTCAGAGTTGGCAGTGATTCACTTGCCTGACTGTCCCTTCACTTCTGACAGTTCATTGAAATCAGGTCATACTGAGATGAATTAAACTGTGTATCTAGATTAATCTTTGTTAAACTCATAAAAAATAAAGGAGAATGTTCTGTGTTGGAAGGCTAAGAGCTAATAATTCTGAAAATTATGTTTTCGCTGGTTTTGAGTGCTCCATTGGGCCACTGGCATGGTTAGTTATGGGGGGGGGTAATGCATGGCAGAAATTAGATGTCTTTTAGCTATTGTAGCTTTGTCAAATTTTCAGTTAAACTTCTTCTCTTATTTGGACCGATTAGTAGTGATTTTATTTTCACAGACCTATTTATCATTCCAGTGGCAGTGAACTATTCAGAGCTGTAAGATGTGACATGAAAACAGAACAATTTTCATGTAGCTATTTTATGTGAATTTGTTTTAAATTGAGGCTCTTCTTGAAATCAGGGCTAACAATTATAGTTTTCATAGAGCAAGTCTGCATAAAAAAATACTAAAATGTTGTAAAATTGTTCCAGAGGTTCAAGATTTTCATGAGTGTTTGTAAGGATTTGCATGAGTTAATGTTTAGTCTGCAATTACAGTAATTCCTGGAAAGAGAGATTTAAAAAAAAAATCTTCGTATGAAGATCTATTGGTATCTCTTTATGTTGCTAGTGTATCTCTTGGCAGATTATATTCAGTCTCTTGAAGTGTTTTACAAAATTTTTCTTGATTTCAGGTTGTAATAGCTGGTGCTTTCTATCCTAACTACTTTACTTTTGGGAAATGTGATGAAGAAATTGCTGTGAGACAGCTTGCTGGCAAAGATCCAAAAACCACTGTGATGGTATGTTAAGAAAGTGAATGACCTAATAAAGAATAAAGCGATACAAATACGTAGCATTTGAGCAGTAATTTCAAGTTTTGTTCTGGGCAAGGACAGAAATAATTTTCGCTCTGATCCTTACTTGCTTAGTTGTCTTCTCTCCCATCTCTGTTTCTTTCAATATAATAAACATTGTGCGAATGGGCAATTTTAGAATTCCTATAAGAACTGCCCTTTGATTGCTAGTCTTGCACAGGCAAAAAACTTTCATAAAACCAATGCAAGTTTTGAAAACTAGAAAAGGACTATCAAGGGTACTTTTCAATGAGTATTTATGAAATGAGTTATTGCAACTTTCTTTTTTGTAATCTACATGATGGTGCCTGGCATACTTGTATTAAGGTTACTTGGGTATTGCACTCTGCTTTGAGTTTACCTTCTTTGAGAAATATTTTTTTATGTGACTAAGAGCAACTTTGAAATGGCTGTGTTAGACTGTGTACCAGTTTGTAAAAAAAAATCAAACTAGGATGTGTTTGGTGTATCTGAACTAGGTAATAACACTGTAAACTAGCCATGACCTACACTTAAAGAATACAAACCTACAAACAAGTGAGCCTCAAAGAAGAGATTTGTATTGGCACAAGAGAAAAAAATAGTTAGATGAAAAGGTAGGAGAGAAAAGCTTACTGCCAAGAAATTATTTTGTGCTTTACTGCTTACCCAAGAACAGAGGCTAGTTCTCTACTGAAGGAGATGCTGGCATGGCACTATGTGTGCACAAACACATTTAAGTATGTTTTTTAAGTTTTTAATGTATTGTTTAAGGATACTGAAGCAAAATATCAGATTAGACTCATTTTATGGAATAAAGATGAGATCAGTTTTGCCACAGCAACATAGGTTAAGATTAAACTGTTAGGTTTAAGGAGCTCTTTGCTTTTAATGATGTAACTCTTGATCTGCTCATATGTCAACTGCTTGTTATCTTGAAGAGAAAAAAGGTAGCTGCTGTATCTTGATCAGTGTAAATGATCTTCCTGGGCACAAGTTTTGCAATTTCCTCAAGCTCTCAGTTGGAGAGACGATGCTTATAGCTGTGTGATGCTCCAAATGGTGTGTGCCAAAGATATGAAAAGGCAGTTATTCCTCACACACTCTGGTCTCTCTGGTCTCTCTAAATCACTTTGCCTTGAGGCAATTTCTGTAGTCTGACCTAGATGATGTTTTGGATCGGCAGCTGATCGTAGTACTGTAACTTCAAGGCATATGAAGATTTTTTTTAAAATAATCTATTCTTTCTTGTCTAAGATTGTAACAACTAAAGACAAGAATAGACAGTTGTATAGCCCCTGGAAAATAGTTTAAAGTCCAGAAGTTTGAACTTGCTAGTTAGGAGTTCTGTCTTTCTGTGTTAAAGCAAAATCTCCTATGCGAGATGATTGAGTAAGAAAAAGGTAGATAAAAGAGTATCTGGCTATGGCAACATATTAATAGTTGTGAAACTAAAGCCTTGAACTCATATAAATTAGTGCTGCTGAGTCTTGCTTTGCTTTTGGCTGTACATCCCTTTTTCTTACTTTGGATTTCATGCGCCTCCTGAGTGAGCCAAGTGTTGAAGTAGGAGAAAGCTGTTCTATTGCTTTCTAGAGTTAGATTTCAAGCTAGTTTAACTCAAGGAATTCATGAAATGCATGACTATCTTGTTGCCTTGGTCATACATATTAAAGTCAAAATCCATTATATTTAGCTATATACCATCTATAGAATCCACTAATCATTATAAAATCCAGTGTATTTAGAATGTTATTCTTAGCAGAATGCCTTTGAAAAGATGTTGCAACTCCATTAACTTTATCAATATGCAACGGTTTTAGGCTTAAAACCCAAGAAGAAAAACAAGCTTGTTTAATAATTCAGTTTGGAAGAGACCCCATGAAGTCATCTAATCTGGTGATAGGATCAGAACAAGATTAACAGTGAATTCAGATCATATTTCTTAGGCCTTCATCCGCTTGGGCTTGGAAAAAGCTCTGAGGATGGAGATAGTGCAGCTTCCCATGGGACCCCACCTACCAGTTCCCTGAAAAAAACCAAACAAACTATGCTGTCCTAGACCTCAGGATGTGTATTTTACTGCTTGTCTTCCTCATTCTCAAGATCTTCAGCTTCCCTCTCTTCTGGTTGCTATGACCTGAGCTGCTGTTGATTATCACTTTGATGACAAGTCCTACATTTTTTGCTAATAGATCTGGCAGAGCCTGTTTTGGTCATGACCTACGTAAAGTTACTTCCAACACCCTTCAGAAATCTAGGAGCTTGTGTCTTACTCTTGTAGCAGATTATCAGGGACCTTATTGCCTCCCAGTAAGATGCAAGATCTGTGTTCTGGAAACCTCTGCAAGTTGCCTAAAAATTATCTGCTTCGTCCTGACTGGATGCTGTGTTAAAAATTCCCATCTCAGTGTTGCCCTTCTCTTATCCTGACCCACCAAAGCTGGGTTGTCCCATTGTCTCCTCCATGTAAGAGCACCTTATATTTGAGCTACTTCTCCCCGCAGGGAAGACCAGGAGGTTGTTCTTTGTTATCCCTGAGCAGCGTGTATCTGTCCACAGCTGCTCTCCAGCTGTGCAAGCTGTCCTCCCACACTTGAGTAATTCAGTCTGTGGTAGTTCTGCCAGGACATGCGAGCCTGTAGCTCCCACTGTTTCTCAGGCTACACACACTGCCTAGGGTGTAGTTCCCAATGGTAGACAAGGAAGTATCTGTTACAACCAAAAAGAGGGATACTAAAGAGCTTCTGGGAAAAATTGTTGAAGAAATATTTTATATATGATTACAGATGAAGTTGCTTCATTTATAATTAGAGAAAGAAAACATTTCTCTGCTGGTTTGGGGCAGTAAGGCAGCATTAGGGGGCCGGTTAGCTCAGTGGTTTGAGCGCGGTGCTGACAAAAAGGACCAACACTGAGGTCGCGAGTTCGATTCCCGCTCGGTCCCCATGTGTTGCCAGGTCTAGTCAAGAGGTGGCGTCCCTGCCCATAACAGGGAGGTTGGACTAGATGATCTCTGAGGTCCCTTCCAGCCTAGGTCATTCTATGATTTCTATGATTAGCAGCAAAACTTCTGATTTTATTGTCTTTTAAGAGTTTTGAATATAATACAGTATATAGCGTTTTTTGAATATGTTGAGGTTTAGATTGTGTTTCACTGTTGCAGCGTAAGTGAAAGAGGAAGCTTAACTATTTAGGTGAACTTAATAATGCGTTAAAATGGTATCCACATTTAACTGCTTTTTCTTAACAGGTGAAGAATATTCCTCCCTATGGATATCTATACCATGAACAGTTACAGTCACAGTTTAGACAGTGTGGGCAGGTAAAATCTATTGCCTATGATAGATCAAAGTAAGTATAAAATACTTAGTATCCTGCCTTTCTCATGTTCTCAATTTTGAATCTAGTAATCACTTACTTTCTTTGTCAGTGGTGCCCTAACAAAATGATTTTATTTATTCTCATCTCTTCTGAATCAATAATTTATTTTTAATGTATTGGTGAGAGTAAGAAAGAGGGTTTTGAAGTTCAGTACGCATTGGGTAGAATAACATGAGACAAACTAGTTGAGTTTGAGACTGTTTTTTGTTTTGTCTCTTCTGTTTTCTAAGAGTGGACCTTTTCTAAACTGCAATCAGTCTGTATGTATTTATTTCTAACTTACATGCTGAATTTATCTCATTTTTACAGTTGGATGGCTGTGAACAAAATGCATGTGACTGACTGCTTCAGTGCATTGTCTAGCTAACTTTGGACTACTACTGCCCAAAGTTGAATTCATGTAGCTGCTCTTATGCCTGTTCCAATCTTAAATTCTTTTCTTAGTGAAGTGTATTTCCACATCCTTTCTATTTCTGTAATTCTTTTCTCATTCACATACCTTGCATACTTTTTATATGTATTAAATATGCTCAGTAAATTTGGTATGTGACTGTGAGAATGTTAGAACATTTTCTTACAACCATTATGATAATTGAAGTTTTAAGATGCGTAAGAGCAGTGGGCAAAGCCAGTGAGAAACCTCCTTTGCTGGCCTGCTAAGATAAAGACAGGGAGAATAAATTACGGATTTTGCGGGTTTTTTCTTTGGTTTTGATTTCTCATCAGGTATTTATTTAGTGGGGTTTTTTTTGAACAGGGCATTTGTGGAGTTCTCCCGTAACCCGATGGAGAGCTTTAAGATTCTTCCTGCAGTGTACCTATCGGTCAAGATGTCACAGCTGAAAATTCCTCTTGAGCTGAATGTTCATAATCCAGAAGATATTGAAAGGCAATTGCAAGATGTGGTAACTGCAAATGTGAAATGTCTAAGGTAATTATGTTGCATATGGAAAATGAGTGAAATGAGATTTGATGGATTCAATGGAAGTTTCCTTGGAAATGTCATCAAGCCATTTTAGGTTCAAAAAACCGATGCGTAAACTTTGAATCAGCAGAATGTACTTGCATGACTAGAAATAGCATGATTGTCATAAATAATAGTTAAAAGTGTTTTACTGTTTAAGAGAACTCCAAGTCTACACTGGGGTTTTGGAGGGGATTTTTAAGATTCTTGTCCATTTCCCTTTGGCATATGGAAATACAGATGTACACAGTAATTTCTGTTTGTGCTAGAGATGACATGAGGATTGCTATAACCAAAATAAATGAGTGAAATTTGCAGATGTAAAAGAAAGGGAGAGAGGAGGAGTGTAACAACAGAAGCCGGGGGGAACTGTAACAGCATCAGGTGGGAAGGCATGGTGGAGAATACCAGTGAGTAATGCAGTGTAGTGAGTCTCTTTGGTCCGCACCTGCTTTTGCTAGAAAAATGTGGCCTGTGGGTTTCACTGTTGTTATATGTGGTCTGTGATTCTCAGCTTCAGGTCATGTAAGTAACTTGTTAAAATGGTAACCTGCTGACCTCCTGATTGGTCTGCAGCTGCTTTAAAGTAAGACATTTTTAAAGTAAGACATTTTAAAGTAAGAAATCTAAAATAGGAAGGCAGGAATGAACTGGGAGAATTAAAATACAGGTGAATGCTTCACTTCCAGTTGATAAAACATTTTAACAGTTTCACTGTGCCCAAACAGCACTTAAAATCTTTGTGAAAAGTAATTTTCGAGGGACTTGGAAAGACTTAATTTTAGAGTACATAATTGCTATCAGGTAAAAAGAGATATTAAAAAGAAGATATGCTGAATTTATCTTTGTACTGCTTTAAAGTAAGACATTTTTAAAGTAAGACATTTTAAAGTAAGAAATCTAAAATAGGAAGGCAGGAATGAACTCAATTTGTTTTTAAAAAATAAGCTTAGAAGGCATGCAATAGCAAAAAGTCTCACTATTTAACCTTAATTCTTTGGATTTCTAATAAATTGAAGGCAAAGTTGTGTCTTGGTATGTATCTTCCTGTGTTTGGTCACGGTGGAATTCAGATGATTTCTCTGTAGTATGTTAATTCTCTGTGATCATGTTACATTCTAATGGAATTCATGTATTTCTAAATAAAAATCATTAAGTATATAAATGTGCCCTAGGGGCATCTTGGGAAGCAAACAAAAGCAAAAATAAATAAATTGAACTCCTGGGTTTTCATTTGCAAATGCACTATTTAGTATCTTCATTGTATAAACTTTCTAGCGTAAATGTGGACTATCAGAAGCAGACAGTGGAGCCTGTGGAAATCACATTTGGTAGTTCACCATGGTCAAAGATGATCCCAAATAGACTTCTCTCTATCAAGATAGCAGAGGTAGGAATGTTCTACATCTGAAGTAGGTCATACCTAATAATCAATACCTAGGTAAGTTTGTGGAAGTGACTGACTGACAAGCTTAAATGAAAAGAATGGATAACAATAATGGGTTTAGTGTCTGTAAGAGGTATGGAGAATTTCTTGGTCTATTTTTAATAGTTCTTTGTTAAACAGTACTTGTATGCCACACATAAATTTCAAACATTGAAATTTATTTGCAGTTAATATTTGTGAGATTCACTGACAGTAAGTGTTAACTAGAATTAGGCATAAATGTAACAAGAATTAATGGGAGGGGTAAAAAATTACATACACTATTGAAATGAGAATGGGTGGGTATTTGGGACACTTACCTAGTTATTGTAAACTGGCACTTTTCTTCAGAAGCTGTAGATGTGAGAAATTAGGTGACTTAACAGTACTGCACACTCATTCGGAAAAATATTGTTTACATAAAAGGTGGTGTGTGAGGGGAAAATTATATATCTGAATATTTCTGAATTCTGAAGCTGAGAATTTTTAAATCTTGTGTTAAGTATCATCTTAACAAATTGAATAATAGCAAGCAATATATATGATGCTGAAATAAAAATTAAAAAAAAAACCGCTGAGCTAGTGGAAATTATAGGCTCAAATGTTAAAACAGCTCCTGAGAGTAGTGACATGTTTTGCAAGTGCAGAAAAGAATGTTTTCTTGACTTTATTCAGCCATGTCTCTTGAATCAATAATGTTCATGGATTTGATTAAATATATTCTAATCACTTAGCTATCTGTGCTACTTCTGTGTAATACATCAGCTTTAATGATCATAGGTATTGTAAATCAAGATGTAGTGTTTATATCGCAAGCATTCGACATAAGATCAGAAATGGTATATAAGAGTTCAGTAAGCCACTTGAAAGGCTAACTTATTTTATTCAATTTGATTTAAATATTTATGTGCTTTTCAGTTTCTTAAAAGGATGGCTGATCATAACGGTAACAATGCTGATTTACTGATAGATGTAGCTAACTGGTATTCTTTCACTAATAGGAGAAGTTCACCATATCTGTATGTATCTGTCTAATCAACCTTATTTTCTGTATGTTAATTTGGTTTAGAAAAATGGAAGCAGTCTTTTCTTAATTTACTGTATTTTAGTAATGCTTCTGTCAGGAAGATGAAGAGTGTGCTCCTGTTGCACAGCAAATAATTTAAAATAACATCTAATTATAAGAAATGCTTCAGTGCATCATTGCAGTATGCGAAGACTTCTCTGTGCGTGTCAGGATCGGAGTGCTTCCATCTATTTTACTTAGGTGTGTTTTGTAGAAGAAGAAAATGATACGAAGTCTGATACTGTCTAATTTTTATATTCCTAGATAGTGGAAGTTGGACATTTCTGGGGTTACAGGATAGATGAAAAAAATAGGGCTGTACTCCAGTCTCTAACTGCTGAAATTAATGAACAGAACTTGAGGGATTTGCCAATGTCTCCACATCCAGAGTTGCTTTGTCTGGCACCATTCACTTCCCTGGAAAATAGAGGATACTATAGAGCTCGCATTCTGTATGTTTTTGAAGATTTTGCTGAGGTACAGTAATATGTTATGTCATACTCAATTGGTATGATGTAATTGGGTTAACAATCTTGGACCTGTGGTGCTTTTGTTTTGTTTTTGGAGGGTTGTGGGTTTTTTATTGTTGTTATAAAGCACTATATTAATGATAACTATAAATATTTCAGCAAAGAAATCTGTAGAACTAAAATAAAACCTTAATAGAATGTTGCCAGAATGTATTTTTCCCGAACACAGAAATATTTTAGTTTTAAATTGAGACACTGTTGTTGATATGGCAAATTGTCTTGTGTACTGAAGCAGAGCGAAGCAAAAGAAAGACTAAAGCCTCCAGTATTCCTCTTCCAACATAGTGTTTCTCCTTTGCAATCAAAAATATTTCAAGTGGCACATGCCACATTTGCCTTTTTCTAACTTTTTTTTTTTTTTTGCATGAGCCACCTCTTGTCATTTTACACCACTCTGTTTCTCCTTGGTAATATCCAACTAATGAGAATTTATAAATAGTAATGGAGCATTTGCAGTGAAAATTTATAGAAATTCCAAAGGATGTGATCTTTTACTTCATACCATTCAGTTTTCCTGTTGAGTTCTCAGGTCTCTTAAGTGTGATCTTTTTTTGTGTCAGTGTTTATGTAGCTGAGTTCTGTGTTATGAGCAAATTCATCGGAATATTTTGACTTTTTGTGCTGAGATCAGAAATGGAAATTAGTGCCACAGCTCAAGATAGGTATTAATTTTTCAGGCTGATACTTTTCAGCAGCTAAGGACAGATCTTTTTTTGTAAAATTTATTTTTGTAAAATTGTCCTTTGCACAGCTCATTCCTCCTTGGAATTTCTTGATTTCTTAACTCTTTAGTGGTGACACTCAGCTAATACTGAACATGGTTGACCATTTAAGGTTATGGAAAATTAGTGAATAGCAGTGCTAATCTCAGCACTGTCTCTTTTTGCATTTATGAACATTCACTGCATCCATGCTATCATTTGCTTCTCTAAAAGAAATTATTAGTAACACTTGCTTTAGAAGTAAGGTTACATGGATTAAACTGTGAGGAGAGAAGTTCAGACAAATTTGCCTTTTGTAGATTTAGCAGGTTATTTGCATTACCAGTGGATGTTTAAGCCAATGG
Source organism: Apaloderma vittatum (assembly GCF_000703405.1). Taxonomy (NCBI): domain Eukaryota; kingdom Metazoa; phylum Chordata; class Aves; order Trogoniformes; family Trogonidae; genus Apaloderma; species Apaloderma vittatum. The sequence continues at coordinate 14,093 of NW_009732274.1, read as the reverse complement.
ATCAAATAATAGACATAAAATTTGACCTATTTTTTGACATAACTTCATTTGCATGTTTTCCAAATGCCTAGTTTGCTTTCATTTTGTTTGATCAGATTGTGTTCTACTGTAATTATTAAATATAGGTTGTCACTTTCTTGCCACTGAAAGTAGCACTTGGAATGTGTGGAATCTCTGCAGATGCTCTTGGTTTTTTTTCCAGGTTTTTTTTGTGGATTACGGCAATAGATCTAAAGTGCCTTTAAAGAATTTAAAAGAGATTCCAAGCTGTGTTCGAGAGCTTCCTTTCCAGGTAGGTGAGATGTTGTTTGCTGCTGCTTAATAGGTATTTTCATGTCTGGTCTGGCAAACAGACGTGTAGTTCAAATGATAATACTTTTTAGAATAATAATGATGTAACATTATTTTGCTAATGGGAGTACCTGCAAATTACCTTCACTAATAGCTGGATGAATGTTTTCTACAGTTGTGTATGCACAGAGCAGTAATTCTTATAACTGAACTGCATTCTATTCAGGTGTACAGAGATGTTATCCATCCTTTTGGTTTGTATTCTTTTTCTTTTTTAAATGAATGTTTGAGCTAGTCCTGTTTCTGTGGGAATCTATCTCCCACCTGTAATCACAGCAACAACAGAAGGAGAGAGGAAATTGCTTTAACAGCTGCCTTTTGATGCTTTCAGTTATCTGTTCCTTTGCTGTCCAGCAGTTGTATGAAAAGTAGAACTTCTCTCCCTAGAAGAACAACTTCGTTCTGGTTCCTCTATTGCATGCTTGTGTGCAAAGCTCAGGAGTAACGGGGGGGCAGTAGATCAGCTTTGCTTTAGTCGTAAGAGCCTCTGAGCAAATGACGGGTTTTATACAGCTTAGGAAACAATCCAGAGAGCAGAAACTATCAAAGACTGGTTTAATCTGTTGTTCTCTGCTTAAACCTGGCTGCTCCTGCTACTGATAAGTAGCAGCACTATTTCTTCTTGCCTGCATGGCACAAGTGTGCCGTGGCGATTATCTTGCATACGGTTACTGGGGAGAGTGGTTTTGTTCCATCAAAGTTCCTGCTCTCCTGCTTTATTAGTTATAGGACAAATATGTAGGAGATACCTAATTTAAATTGCACAAAGCTTGAAGTCACTGGTTTTACTCTGTGCTACTTTGCTATTCTGTGAACTACTGGCTCTGCTTGGACAGACAGAACTCTCTTGATAATTAGATGATCTATAACACAAATCTGAGGGACTTTGTAGTTACCTTTTCAGAAAAATAATTCTCTCGCACTATATTTACAAATAGAATAACTAGATTTCAAGTGAAATTCAGCTTTTCAGTCCTCATTCAGATAGTTTCAGGCTAATCAGAATAGGTGTGTCATACTAACTTTATTCTCTGAAGTGTTTAATGATGAAAATGAGAAATGAACTAGCAGAAATATGCCTTTCTTTTATATCTTCTTAGTGTCAGATCTTAAAGGGTTAATTTTGTTTGGTTTTATTATCGATTTAAAAAAATAGGTAGCATTAATTTTGGCAAGAACTATCCTTCTTGTGTTTTCAAATGTATTAAAGAGAAAATATATTTCTGCTTCAGGTCTGGTTTTTTTCATGACCAGTTTTAATGACTGGCTATTAAAAAAAAAGTTTCTGTTATTAAATTCATCAAAGACATAATTACAGATAGTGATGGGAGTTAAATGAGAACTTAATTACTCTTGCGTGCCAGGGACAGAATAGCTGCAGTGGTCATGCCAAGTTTTCTGTTGCTTAGTTGAGAAGAACTGCAGACTGTAAAATTTTTTCCAGAGAATACGTCTCTACACTGCTAAGATTTTGGTGTGGATGGTGAACTAATACTTAATTATCTTTTATTTATTCTCTGCTTGCTCTGATTCTTTAGCAGCTCTGTACAATATTGAAATGATACGAGATGTAATGTGTATCTGTGTTGACAGTGGGGGAATAGGAATTATGCCAGTAGCTTTACAGCAGACCTAGGAATTAAGATCACTGCAATAATTATGAAGTCATTTATAGTTATTAATTCAAACAGTTTGAGAAAATGAAAGATTTTCATGCTCATTATCTACTCAAGCAAGCATTGTCTTCAATATTTTTGCTCCAGGCTTTAGAATTCAAGATGTGCAAGATGCGTCCATCTGCAAAATCTCTTGTATGTGGGGAGCAGTGGAGTTACAGTGCCAGCCAGAGATTTGCCTCGCTAGTGAATGGCCACACGCTCCTAGTGAAGGTGTACTCAGTTGTGCACGATGTTCTGCATGTGGATGTTTTCCATCACTCGAGGTATGAAGAGCTTGTGAATATTCGAGATGTGCTTATCAAAGAATGTTACGCTGAACTAGGAGGAGAGTCGTACGAATCACAAGTACGTATTAAGTAATCTGCTTCTACTTTCCTTACACTAATTTATTTCAGCTAAGGCTGTCTGAACGTAGGAACATAGGAAGTTCCACCTCAACATGAGAAAAAATTTCTTTACTGTGAGGGTGACGGAGCAGTGCAACAGGCTGCCCAGAGAGGTTGTGGAGTCTCCTGTGGAGACTTTCAGAACTCACCTGGACGCGTTCCTGTGTGGCCTGTCCTAGGGGATCCTACTCTGGCAGGGGGATTGGACTAGATGATCTTTCGAGGTCTCTTCCAACCCCTAACATTCTATGATTCTGTGAAGTCCTGCGATGTTGATCTGATGTCTTGAATGGGATGATATATTTTTATGTGTGTGTAATGCATATTGAGCTGTTGGCCAAAAGCATTGCTTCTTTGAGACACCTTTTTAAAGAGGTGTTTCCTAGGAGATATTTGCATCAATTGAACTGCTCCACTGTGTTTTGAAACTCTGAAAGAATGTAACTGTTTCTTAGTTCTTTAATTTTTTTTTATATGATTCTTATCGAACATTGGTTTTTCGTATTCCGATGTGAGTATGCATGTTCTTATTGCAAGGACCTTTCTTGTAAAATTTCTGAAAAACTTAGTTGTTTTGTGGTTTTAATGCTCTTCCATTATTATGTAGCAAAGCCATGAATTGCTTAAGGGATTATTTTTGAACCAAGTAACAAAAGAAGAGCAAATGCCCTTATCTTCAAGAGAAGAGGAAAAGCACCTCCTTGAAAGATTGTTAAACTACTTTTCTCACAATAAATCTCCTGTACCGACCCACAAGGTAATATGAGTGGTGGTTCTGGTGTGGCATTACACGAGCCTGTTTCTCACATTGTTAGAATGGAGATGAAGACTGAAGGTACCTCTAATGACTAAACCATGTTTGAAGCCTTTCGAACTGAATTCTGCTTTCTATTGGGAGAAAGCTGTAATGTGAGCACCACTGCAGACGAGGCTATTGCAGCAGTTTGACAAAGTTTTGAAGTATAGCCTGAGAGCTAAGTCAACCAACTCTTCTGTTCTCAGGCAGCACTTTGAACACTGCAAAACGAAGATAACATTGCACACAGTCTTTCCACACATGGTAGTCTTAGGCAAGCTACAGCAAAAAGCAGGATTACAACCCTGTCAGTTTTTCGGAAAATGTAAACGTTTTTACTGTACACCATGTTTCATTCTCACTCAACAAGTAATAGGTATGAAATAATGAATCAGTGGGTGTTTCTTCCCCTGCCAATTCCAAACTCAATTTATTCTTACATATTTTGAGATATCTAGTCACTACTAAGCTGGAATGTTACACATGAAAATGTGGGTTCTGTTCTGCATTCTGATCACAAGTTAAATCTCATCTACATTATAGTTCTTTTCCCATTTTGGACATGACAACATTTCAGAATTTCCAGCACTTAATCATGCTCAGTTTACTCATGGGAGTAATCCTGTTTAACTGTGCGCTCTCATGAAGGGAGATATTTTCAAGATTAAAGACCTGCTCACGTAAAGAAAAATGACCTGATTTTGTTTGATGCTCTATGAAGTCTGAACCTGTGTTTTTCAAGGCAGAGGAAAGTCATGAATCCTCACCATCTGTGAAAATAAAACGTTTTTGTTCAGATGCCTCAATAAGCAAAGCTTGCTTTAGATGGGTGCAGTGAAAACACTATTTATCAATTTGGTGCTGTTTAATACAGGCTGAAATGTATTTTGCTTTTGTAAGAGATTTTGGAGAGATCCAGGTGCTGGCTAACTGGAATATCATTTGTTCTCTCTCTTTTTGAAGGAAAAGCTTTATGGCCCATTCACTCCTTATGAGGTAAAATGCTACGGTATGACTAGAGTATCTCAGTTCAGGTATGAGAAGATTTTTACTGTGCAGTGTAGACGTATTCTCAGCTATTATTCTTGATAAATAGGCAAAAAACATCCTAGTTACTCTTACAGATTTTTGCAATATTTCTATTTGTTGAAAAGACTGTGGTAGTCAGGCCTGAATTACATTAATGTGCACGCTATTGCTATGTAAAATTTTAAGAATAGTTCTATTAAAGGTGCTTTAGGGTCTTACAGAGAGTTTATTTATTAACCATCATATACATCTGCTAAATAGTATTCAGGTAATCTTCAGCTGGTAACTGCTATACATTGAGCTTTCATTGTGAATTGAATTATTTCTTTAAATGCTAGCATCATTTTTGGTTTTTTAATGTTGAAGATATTTCGTATTTCCTCCCCAGAAGTGCTCTGATACAGAAGGAAAGCATAAACTCTGTTGTTCTCCATGATACTCCAGAAGATCCCTTTCAGCAGATGTTGGTTGCTGCTTCTGTATCAGCAAATGCAACTGGTAATGCTTAATAAAAATGCCTGGACAATTTCTCTAGACTTGGAGATTTTTTTGAATACCTAAAAGTAAATACCTCACTGTAGTCCTATGTTGCATCTTTTTGAGGTTTCACTCCTTAGATTTTATTCATTCCTTTATTTGGTGACAGGATCTACTGTGATTTTAGAGGAAACATCTTTGATGCCTCCTATTCCTGGCCTGCTGGCGCTCCTGAGTATGCTGTTTGCTCCTGCGATAGAACTCAGGTATTCACATGCTTTTAAAAGTAGGAGTTGTTTTCTGTTGTTTTGTTTGTTTTTCTTTTGCATGTGGGTTAGGGTTTTTTTGTGGTGGGTTGTTGGGTTGTGTTTTTTTTAAGGATCCTCACAAATTGGTAAATTGTTTTTGCTTTGCTTTCAGCATTTAGTGTATTCTGTACCTGTTTGTGTAATTCTTGTGTCTCTTATGAGTTTTAGTACAATATAAAGCTAGGATAGCTTGTTTCCTGTACTTTTGAGTTGGTGGTGCTACCCTCATGATAAGGCAATACAGTTCCTGACCATCATGCTGGAAGCCTGGGAAGATGAACTGTTGAACTGAGCACATCTTAAATCTATGTTAGGAGAGGAACTGGTGTGATTTTTCTGGTAGAAGTTCAGTTCTGGCAGCTCCATTATTGCTGTGTTTTGTTTAAATTCTTGTATCTGTGAACTGTCATTTTGACATAGTGAAGCTAGCTTTCCTTTAATTAAAAAGTTAGATTTTGCATATTATGATTTTCTTTTGAAGTTTTATGAATGTATGTTTTCATAACCAGAACTTTAGTTTTGTTTCATCACTGTACTTGAAAAACAGTATGAGTAGATGGGGAATGCCTCTCAATGGTTTTAGCTTCTTTAAAACACCTGTATCTTACTTGGCGTAGCTTAAACAAATTCATTCAAGTCTGTCTTTGTACAAGTTTGGCTTCATCTCTAGGCAAAACTATTTTCTTTCTTTTTTGCATAGGGTTGATAAAAGTGGAAAACATTTTACTGGTGTTTTGTGTGGTTTGGGTTGGAATCAGACTTGTGGGGCTCCACTGTTTCCAGAGAATGACATGGAGCTGACATTTGATGTGCATTTTGGAGTGGAAGACATATCAGAGGTAAAAAAGGTGTAAGAATTAAGTAGAATTCAGTGCATCAGAGCTTGTTATCTCTTAGTGTAAATAAAACTTGTTTTAAGCTGTAGTCTGAGTCTTTTGTGTATACCTGTTTATAACCTTGGATTTTTTTCATAAAAAAAGATATCCCTTCCATATGTTTTGGCCAAAATACAATACTATTGAACAGTACATTGTATGCTTTTTAGACCAAAAGCATTGATTTTGCACTAATCAGATGTCAATACTAGTTAGTTGTGTTCTTAGGATTATTGTGGTTTGTACTGATCAGCCTAGCATTACTACTTTGCAATCTTCAGTTGGGTTTTACAGCTCTGATAAGTTGTCTGTATCAAGCTACTTATCCCAAAGCAGATCAACCAACCAGCCGACAGTTACCCCTATATTTCTCATTACAGCCTTTTACAACTTCTAAGTGGAGATCTGCCAGAGGGAAGGAAGTATGTGCATACACTCTGTTATGTGGGACAGTAGCTGTGTTTGACCTGTGCTTTGGCAGTAGCTGTGTTTAACACGTGCTTTAGAGAGTGAAGGACCTGCCCTGGTTAATTCTGTGTACAGAGCAGGTACATGAGGTGATGACTAGTGATTTCCAGAGGCTTTTTCAAGACACAGTGGACATGCTGGTGCACATACCTGTGAGCTGTTGTTTTCATAAACCACTGACTTGGTGTGTGTGATGTCTGTATTCATGAACCTGAGCCAGAATAGTAACACCAAGCTGTCATGCATGTGAAAGTTACAGATAGATAGAGAAAATTCTTAAAACTTTTACGGAAGGAATTCTGTGTTGGAAAAAATCCAGAGAAGTGGTAATCTGTATATTTTACAGCATATCTGAATAACCTTGAAGATTGTTATATCAAGTAATTGAACATTAATAATGTCTTTGACCAGCAGAGATGCATCTGGAGGAAGGAGTATTTCTAAAGTTTTAGATGTTTATGCTTATACTAATAATTTTCTAGTTGAAGTTCAGTGGTATGGGTGCCATGACTACCTTCATATCATTATAATATAATACAGAACTAGTGTTTGTTTAGAATGCTTTATATTCTAATATATTTATATTATCTGTTTTTACAGATAAACATCCTAAGGACATCCATTAATAAGCTGCTCTCTCAGTGTGCAGTATCTTCTGGACAAGAGGGAATGACACAGCTGCAGGAAGGCATTCGTCAGAAACTTCTATGGTAATAATTTTGGAGAAATAAGATCTTCTATTTTCACAGTCTCAGCAAAACCAAAATGAATGATTGCTTGAAGCATAGCTCAGATTAGACTTTGGGGAAATAATATATGTTCTCATTTAATGATGCATTTAATTTACATTGTTTATTTATAAAGCAGTATACTCAACAACTTTAGACTTCTTGTGGAAACACTGGTTCTTCAGAGAAGCCTGATTACTTAAGAGTCCTAAAACCTAGACTGTAAAACCTGTTCTACAGGATACCAGTTCTGATGTTACTTTGCTTTATGTACCCAGGACAAATAATGAAGTCCCATGGCATGGGAGTGCTGAAGGATTTAGAATTTTTATTCCCTGTACATGAAATTTTAATTGTATGCACTGACTTTTCCTCCCTCAACAGACCTGTGGAGTAGGAGAGGTGTTGGCCAAGTTAATTACTGGAAGTCCCAGGTTAATTTATAAATTTAAGTAAGGCCACCTGCCTTTTTATTCCAGCAGGACTCCCTGCTTCTTGCAACTGAAGCAATGGTTCTGAAAAGACTATTGAGTCAGTGCGGCCAGTCTTGAGAGTTTTTAGCTTGCAGTGTGCGGGAAATGTTAGGGAGAGCTACTTCAACAAAGTGTCCCTGTAACAGCTCCTTACTGCCTGCCACTGCTGAGCATGCTGTGAAAAACCATCCCTTGCTGGTAAATGTAATGTGTTTTTTAGTGCTGTCTGTATCAACAGTAGACTTTTCTCATCCTTACCTGGCTCTGTATTGAACAGATTTTAAAAAGAGTTCTGGCTCAGGTGTGAATTAAGAGTTATTTTATGCTCTGTAGTATCGCCTTCGTTTCTTAGGAAGTGGGACCTTTTTCACGAATAGAGCTTCTCTAAAGTAACTGTACACCAAAGTGAGGCAGTTATTCATGGTGATAAAGATCAGGAGCTTTTAAGCTTAATTGCCCTTACCCTGGGTTATCAAAATCATTACCAGAGCAGCTGTTTATGCTGAGATTTTATTAGGTGTGAGGGAGTGGCTGTGTTGGTGCTTAGTTGCTGGCCAGCATTAAACCATGAGACTTGTTTTTGAATGTACCTGCTCAGCAGATTTTATTTTTCTTCCCATCTGTGAAAAATCTCTTACTTTGCTTTTAGTTGAAAGTAAGTACCCATCTTCTTGTTTACAAAGCTTTGAAAGAAAATTCAGTGATGCATTTTATAATAAATTAAAAAGTGCAGGGAGAGTCAGCTGTACCTTTTGAGACACTGCAAAGGAAATTAAAAGAGCATAAACAATTGCCAGAAGGTGCAGAGGTACCTATTATATGTGACCTGAGCAGCAGATGTGTTGGATATGGGAAGGGAGCAAGGTGATTATATTTGGTTTGGGTGCTACACAGTACATGCCACCAGAGAGGCAACTGCTCTTCTCTCTGAGACGTGACAGCAGGGGGACAGAAAGTGGTGGCACAGCTTCACGACTCTATCTCAGAGATGCGTGCTGCTCGCACTTTCGACTTAAGGAACACCAGCACAGGCTGACAGCAAAGCCGTTCACATTGTGCGTCTGCAGAACTCCTGGTAAAATACCTGCTGATGCAATATGTAATTTCTTGTTTGTGTCCAAGTACCTCAGGCAAGTTGGTGTCTGCATTGCCTTTGGATGCTGCCATGTAGTACTGTCTTTAGACTTCAAAGCTGAGTGGAGTTTGCTTGTGTGATTCATGTGATAAGTGTAGGCAGAAGCCAAGGAAAGTGGGTAGGCAGAAAGAAGCAAAACCACAAAATGTCTCTGCAGGTGACCGTAACAATACCAGGAGCTCACACTTGGACATCAACACTTAGTAAATTCAAGGCGCAAAACCGTCACTGCTCTTTCTTCAGACCTGTGAACACTTGCTACTGTTTTGGCAGCCTTTTAGACCTGATCAGATGTCTCCAGCCAGTTGGGAGGGGAAGGAGCAGCCTGTGTGGCTCTTTGGCACAGGTCCTCAGCATTGACGTGTTCCCCAGTTCAGTCAGTGCTGACTGCCTGACTTAGTCGCTCTGCTCAGCCTTCTGGGTTTTTTGTTTTTTTCTTTGGGATTTTATACCTTTCTGTGGTAGCTATTTCTCTCTTGGAATCTTTGTGCTTTGACTGATTCTGTTCCAACATTCCACTTTTTTGTTTTGTTTTTGGTTTTTTTGGGGGGGTTCTTTTAACCTTCTTGAAGGAAGAGTAAATCTGTTTATTGTCATGATGTCTTTTTCTTTGTGTAAAATCTGTCTTCATTTTGAATGTTTTGTTTTTTTTCCTGATTGTACTTTGTTTTGTGTCCTGGAAAAAACCAGAACCTTTTATTAGTAAGAGTAAATATGTAAAAATACAGCCTAAATAGTCTTCTATAAGGTTTTTTCCATTTTCTGAATGCTAATTGTATTTACAACATGTCACCACTACTTAAGACTAAATTCAGTGTTTGAAAAACACATCTAGACAGAATTAATTAAAGTCTACTGCTGTTGTACTTTGCACAGCTTGAGGAAATAACTGGAGCAGACAGACAATCTATAGTAATTGAGTTGTCATGCAAAACGAAATACCCTAAAATAGCTGTGTTAAATGTTCTAGTGAATAAGCACGCATAAAACTTACAGAATAAATAACAGTTGCAAATTCTAGTACTTTTATTTGTTTTAAATAAAATCCGTATTTTCTTTGAAAGAAAATACATTCTGATATGCTTAACATCCCTCTGATAATTTGTGTTTTGACTTCTTAAACTAGAGAGGCAAAGTACAGGGAAGTGAACAAATCAGACTAGATTAACTAGGAAATTTAAGATTCCCTTAGCACAGACAACTCATAAATGCAAAGTTGTATCTAATATAAAAATTCCTTTGTATTTATAATTAATCAAATACAGTGTATTTCTTAAGGCTGTTTTTATGTAATTTCAGTTTAATCTGCAAATCAAAACCTCAAGACATAATTGTTCCTACATGGTATGAGAAGCCATATGCATGGAATCAGGTAAGGGTTATAAAGATTATTGGTTTTAATTTTATTTTTTTTCTTAAGAAGTGTAGTTAGAGTACAATAGTACAGTTTGTTAAGCAGTCAAGGAGAGAATTTCCTTTGGAAGGATGTCCTTTTTTTGAGCATTGAATTTAAAAATACTGAAAGCACTGTAGAGTCGAATTTAAAACATAAGAACTGTTGTGTATACATCAGTCTCTATTCATATCTTATTTTTGTAGAGGCCATTTAGTTTGTTGGGTGTTGTTTTATTTTTTAATTTTGTGTATATGAATGTTTAGCCTTTTCAAACAGAATTTCTCTTTGTGTTACACAGCTATCATTTAAAAGAAAAAGATTGATACATTTTCCTTGGTTAGGATTTATCTCAATGCAGTGCATTGTAGATTTCCTGATGAACAAATGCATTTTCTTAATTAAAAAGGAGCAAGGAATTACTGAGTGCAGGAGTAAGATACCTACACCCCCCCCCCTTGTGCCTCTCCCATCCCGAGGCTTATAAATGAGGGGGGTTAGATCTCTCTTCCTGAAATAATTGACAACAGTGGATGAGCACCAAGGGCACATATTTCTAGTAGGCATTCACTGAGGGGTTAGAGTGTATTGCAATACATTGCCGTAAGCCAAAGTGCTTCTGTTCCCGTATTTCAATTTCAGTTATCGTTGGTATTATGAAGATAATCTCCTATTCAGCTATATGGGTGTTCAGCTTTTATAACAAGTTAATGTGTAGGCCTCGGATCAGGATTTTCCCCACTGCATCTGAAATCTGACAAATTTCAGGACATCTTCCTTACATAATCACATACAATGCTTTGGAATTGATTGAGGAGTGATATTCTGACTCAGGCAGACCATGCGATAGAGTGTTTTATTGTGCTAGCTCTTACGCTGAAACGTGTAGCACAGAGCTGAAGATCCAATAGATTTGAAACTCATACCTCTTCAGGATGCCTTTTCTTAACTGTGTTATATAGGAAAGCATTATTAAGAAAGCATTCTGAATTTCATCTTGCTGCTTTTGATTAGGTGGATTCTCAGCATATCATTGACCAGGCTGAAAAGCAGGATGAAGGAGAAAATGGTCTTTATCAGCTACATAAGCTTGTTGTGTTGAATGTTTAAGTATTTCTAGAAGTTTTTCAGAGGACGAGGTACTACAACTAGTCTAAAAATTGCTTGTGTCTTCTATGTAACCGTTGGTTTTAGATTTTTCTGATGGACAAGTGCATTTTCGTAATTAAAAAGGGGCAAGGAATTACTTGCCCCAAGACTATGCCTTAAGATTAGTGTAAGTGTACTAAAATGCAGTTTGGAATATGTTAATGGTTTGGGGGTGTTTTAAAAAGCTTTGGTTTGCTGACCTAGAGCAGACAAGTTTGTTCATAAAACAAAGAGATGTAAAGCAGGATGCAATTTTCATTTTAATAATTCTTCTCAGCATAGGTTTATATCATAAGGTGTACACAACAGTAAAAAGCAAATCTAATTGTTCAAATGTAGTTGTTCAAAAGCAAATCTTAGTTGTTCATTTTCTGTCTAAAAGCTCGTAAGCCATAGGGTGTGATTTTTCTTTTTTTTTGCCTTTAACTGCAAGTTGCATTTTTCCTATTTTATTTGGTGTTTTTCTTAACCAAAAACTAGAAGTCAGAGTATACCGATTATCTAGATTATGTTCTGATCCAAACTATTTCTGTACTTGATACACATTTTTCATTATTTTTTTTTACACAGCAGAATGTAGTAGGTGGCTTCTTTTCCTGTGTGGTCGAAGAATGCCTTTGAATTACTGATTTGTGTCACCTTTGTTTCATACTTTGCTGTTGTGAAATTTTTAGTTTTAAAAATTAGGTCAGTGGTTTCAGAATAAAATGCAGAAGTGAAATAAAATGTATTTGTCTCTTCTGTTGTGGGGTCATGCTTAGTAAAAGCTAAATTTAGTTTTTGGTATGTGATCACATTAATGAAATACATGAATACAAAAACGGTATATGGAAAAGTACTAATCTTTTCACTGTTCACTCTGATTTTTGAAGATCATGTAATATCCAGTCATCCTCTGAAGAACAATCAGAATCAAGCATTTGGGGACAGTGAGGGAATGCCTAAGCCAAGAAAATTATTTTAAGCTCTACTAAAAGAGGAGCAACTCTATAATTGGCAATTTCAGTGGATTATTATAAGCATTACTTTCTTAGACCCATTTTACTAATTCTAGTGTATTAGAAAACATCATACTTTGTATGATGAGGTAAATGTAATAGAAAAATTGCATCTCAAGGGGCTTAGACAACAGGGTTTCTCAGGTGAGCATTGTATGCAAATTAAATGTTGCAGTGTCAAGGGTTAGGGCTGGGCTAGCCACTAAACAGGTGGCAGATGCTCTCTAGCCCTTCTCTCTCCCAAACAGGAAGGGAAAAGGGAATAAGGCAGAGACAGAGATTGGAAAACTAAACCAGCTTTAATTAACAATAATAGTACTGATAAGAAAATAAAGAAATACTGAAATAGATACAAATAAATACAGAATTAGTATCAAACACAGCCCTCCGAACCCTGATAGCAATCAGCAGTGATCCTACAGAACAGGTGGGCACTGGAGGGGGGCCCTAAGCTTAGTGGCAGAGGGGAACTGGATACAGGAGCTGGATTCTGGAATTTGGGATTGGGATGGAGGGCAGAAGAATGGACGGAGTCCTCCTCGGACACCAGCCATTGAAGAAGAGAGCTTAACCCCTGTGATCCTGCAAATTTATACTGAATATGATGTATATGGAATGGAATACTTTGTTGGTCATGTTTGGGTCACCTATCCTGTCTGTTCCTCCCAGAAGGTGTGATCTTTGTATTTCCTTGAGACCCTTTTACTTCTGGCACCCCCCACACAAGATCCAGCAGTGACATTGGTTACTGTATGAGCAAGTATAGGCAAGAGGCTTTCTGTATCCCAGTGGCTGGCAGTAACTATAAGCATCGAGCATTATCACTTCTAGAAGCAGACACTGTCTGCAAAACCATGCTTGTTAATTTTAGACAGTGCAGTCTCTTAGAAGAGACTGAGCTGAGAAGTAAAATCACTCAGCAGAATTAGCTGTTGGACTCAAACCAGGACAAGCAGTTGAACTCATTTTGGGGCAAATAAAATGTGAAAATGTCAACTTTTTGTTTTGCCTGTTAATGATGGGAATTTCTGTAGGAGAAATAATAATAATAAAAAAGCATGAGATAAATAATGTAACATCGTGATTGCTCATAAGCAACACTCGAGAGTTGAGAGGAATAGAATACGTGTGTGTGTTTTGGGTTTTTTTAATTCTATGTATAAGTTTGTTCTTGTGCTTGTGCTGCCATCTGGTGAGGGGTTACTGATGTGCCTCTTGTTCCCCTTGGAAGGTCTGCTGCATGTTGTAATGCTTTCAGTAAAGAGATGCTTTGTAATGGCTTACACCATAATTAAACTGACAGGTTTCAAGTCTTATTCTTATGATGAGAGGATTAGATAATGCTAACTCCCCCACAGTCAAATAACCCATATCCTGCCATTGGTCAATTGAGAAATGAGAACTGTATATTAACTTTTAAGAGCTCTGATTTTGTCCTGGGTATAATATGCCTGCAGACGGGATACATGACAGGTTAATCTTGAAGAGAACAGAACACTCATAAATTATTCTTGCTGGGAAATATTATTACCAGATGAAAACATAGTGCAAAAAATTAAAAAACTTCAGTTGTATTTCATTGTTTAATTTAGGTTTCAACAGCATTGCAAAGTAACTTAAATGAGTTTAAGGTAAATGAGTTTAAGGGATTTCTCCCTTCAAGGTTAACAGTATGTAGCACTAGAGAAAGAAGTACTGTAAAGCAGTGGGGTCTTTGTGTGGCTGTAGACCTGCTCTTTTGAAAGAAATAGTTTTCTTCTGTTGCCCAAAGCAAGGGCGAGAGGCAATGCTGTGCAGACACTGAGGATGGAGATCAGCAAAGCCTGCACAGTGAGAACCAGCCGAAGG
>NW_009732273.1:85312-109156 GCF_000703405.1 Apaloderma vittatum | reverse complement strand
ACGCTCTCTCCGTGGCAGCGAGCTGCGTTTCCAGTGCACCACGTTATTCCAGGTCAGAAGAATACCTTTTCTTAGCACATCAGTGCCCTGGTTTAAGAGCCCCAGGGTAAAAGTTCTCTCATGTTCCTACCACACGAAACAGTCACGATAGGCCGGGAGGGGCAGCTGGGCCTGTACAGGGAGGGGAGGGTGGTTCAGGTGACCCAAAGGGATCCATCACAGTGTTCCTTCCCATGGTGCTCACCCCTGAGAAGAGGTGCTTGGGCTTGTCTAGTTTGGCCGAGGGTTGGCCTCATGGCTCTCTGCACCTTCCCGCGAAGGTGATGTGGAGAGGAAGGTGCTCCGCTCTTCTCCCTGGGATCTAGGAAGCCTGGGGATGGCTCAAAGCTGCATCGGAGGAGGTTCAGACTGGATACTAAGCAGTATTTCTTTTTTACCAAGAGGATACTCAACCACTGGAACATGTTTCCTTAAGAGATGGTTGATGCCCCACACCTGTCCGTGTTGAAGAGCCATTTAGACAATGCCCTTAATAACACGCTTTAACTTTTAGCCCTGAAGTGGTCAGGCAGCTGGACTAGATGATTGTTGTGGGTCCCTTCCAGCTGAACTATTCTATTTCCTATGCAAGTGCAAAGACAGATTTGGAAACTTTGATAGTCCCTTTGACATAAAATGGTTAGCGGCCCTGCAGAGCTGACAGTGTAAGCGTGAAAAATGTTAAAGCCTTTTATGCTGAATTCACTTTCCACTGCTAAGTCCACCTCGTCTGCTTTGTGTTTGCATTTACACATGAGCTTGCTTTCATTTTAAAACCGCCATGCTTATTTCAACTCTCCAGCAATCTTTCCTTTCCCGCTTCATGCCTGTCCCTCTGTGACCCCTCCCTTCCCCCAGCCCATCTCACCCTGGAGGACTGGTACCTTGGGACATTTGGATATGAGGAATCACCCCTGGGGGCTTTGCTCAGTTCCACTGACTAAACCTGGCACGTCTAAAAGCTGACACTACCAGAGCACATGTGTCTGGTGAAATTAGCTGCACGTTGAGCAACAGCACTGACCTTTTATGAACACAGAGTGCGATGGACATAAACACAGCTCCAAACAGAGCATGGTCACAATAAGCAAGCACAAGAATGCAAGAAACAAACTTCTGTCTCTTGCTTTCCCTTTTAAGACACATCTTACATGTAAAACTGCCTCATACTTGTGGCAAGTCAGTTAAATTTCTAATATGTCAAGCAGCAATGAGTGTTCTGAAAAGGGAACTGAAGATCTTTGTGAAAAGTCAATACTTGTTCTTCACTGCACTTGCAGTTCATGAGATTCCTCTAAGAAATGACATTTTGAGATCATGCTGCTGACTTAAACTGCTGTGGATAATAACTGTGCTATTAGTGTTCTATTTATCCTCTTAAGAAGATCTGGCAATGAGTAACTGATGACTTGAGTTAGTCAGACATGCACCCTTTGAAATGACTGATAGGTGCATGAGCAAGCATACCATAATCCTACTTGAACAGAGAAAGGTGTCACCCCGAGCTGCTACTTGTGAAATTTCACTACTGTTTCACCCTATAGGATGCTTCTTTTTTTTTTTTTTAAATTTGAAACACTGACTGAACGATAATTCTAGTACGATGCAAGCTTGGTGGATTTTGGTTTTTTTTCCTGTGCAAAATATTGCCTAATATTAATTCTCAGTCACTTTATTATATTTTTTTGGTAATAAAGTATTTATTTGCTTCCTGATCACTTTCATGCATGTAAAGTCTTACCTGAGTGGTGCAAAAATCAATTATTAAGTCAGATTTTGTGTTTGCAGCAGAAAACTTTTTGCAAAAACTTAAGTGTGCTGCACACCACAAAGTCATCTTTGGCCTGAAATTTTAGGTTACAAAACCATTTCTTAATAACGCTGCTAGAGGAACTGCAGGCAGAAAAACATTCTTTGTACAGCAGCCCTTAAAGCCGTTGCTGGCTTTTGCTGTGTTTCAAGGAAAGCGATTCAAGAGCTGCTCCCAGTGGCACAGCGGAGCGCTTCCAGGCAATTTTCAACGATCGGCTGAATGACAGAAACTGTGGAGCACACATGCCCTCTTGTGGTACATGATACTAGAGCTGTGATGCTCTGCTAAACTGAGAAATTACAAAATTTCCTCGCCTTCAAACAACTTCCAGAGATGCTGAGCACATGCAGTGCAGTTTACCCGAGTTCCGTAAGCCAGCAGCTCACAAGACCACGGCACACAGTTGCCGAAATACGGCTTTATATGGTTACACACCTGAGCCAACATCTGGCTTGAGCTTTTTTTTCTCTCATTTCCTGCTTTTCAATGCCCAAAACATGCTTAGTGCCTGCCAAAAAAAAAGAAAAGAGATCAGAGACTAGGCATACAAGAGTAACAATGGAAAGACACACAATTGCTTAATAAAAGAGCGCTAATTACTGCAGTAGAAACCCCAGACATCACAAGTGCCCAGCAAAGTCTACTCCCCTATACCAAGATTTTGCTTTTCAGGAGACATAGCGGGTGAGTGTAGAAGATTTATTTTTTTTTATTGCTATAAAGGAATTAGTTCTTTCAGGGCTCCATCTTGTACCACTGTCTGGTGGAGGAGCAGTGTGAGCTTGACAGGCACTCTGTGATACTGCAGGTGTGCACGACAGAGTCTAGACAGGACCATGAAGTTTAAAAATTTCCTTTGGCTCTTTAAATCATAACACTGTGGAGTAACTTCAGTGACCAGTAGTTCTTGTCTTACCACAGCAAGTACTCCTGTGTTCACAAGTCCTGTGCTTGACTGAGCTCTACAGACAAAAGCTGTGTTGAAAAGCATTGATATAGTTGCAGCCAGTACAGAATGGCAAAACTCAGAGTGTTGTGGGTTTTTTTTATACACAAAGAGATAGATAAACAGCACTTACTATTTTTATTCAGCTTGTGAAAAGGTTCAGTGTGATCCGACTTAATAAATAAAAAAGATTACTTGCTGTATGCAGGGCCAGGTACTGCTCGGCCAAACCATATCTTTAATCAAGTAAGTTTTTATATATAATGACTTCGTGTAGAGATGCTTCAGAAATGCTGCACAGATCTGCTGGACAATAAAATTAAAATTTTGTCAGTTACAGGGACTCATTATTGTAGTCTTAGAATCACTTCAGAGTTACTCCTTTTTAGATTTCAGGCATCCCTGGAAGCCTGTGGAATGCTGTTATTTCTGTGAGAATCCCAGTGTGAACAGTGATTGACTTTTGATTTTTACCAGCTTTGAAGATGAGTAGGTCAGCTAAATAAATAGGGGTTTTGGATTGTCCTTTACTTTGGAGTACAAAAAAGAATTAAGAGTGTTAACAAGCCATTCCTGGGGCGAAATGAGCCTTGATGCAGAGCAAAATGTATACATTCCTTTCAGTTTCTGTCTTTAAAAACCCATATTCTTTCAGAAAAGAGAAGAATATAGGGACAATGCAAACCCAGAATAAACATGGCATATACTGTTATTAAAACAAGTGCACAGGCAGGGCAGGTTAACTTGTATTGATATTCACTTTGTCATCCATATTCCAGGCTTTCTTTTGTCCATTTTCTTAATATCCATAAATCTCATTCTCCACCCAAGCTGGTTCCTTGCTTCTCCCCACACCGTCTCCACACAGATATCACTGGTCACAAAGGCACTTTCAGTGCTGGCCAGTGTCACAAAGCCACTCATTGATGTATTCGTTGCTGCATCATCATCATCCCTGGAGACGCTGCCGAGCACCTTATCTTCCTGTGTGCGGAAGGAAGAATTCTTAGTGTCTGGCCTGGTTCCAGATCTGCTTCTGGCTGCTTCTTGATTACTTTGTGAATATCCCAATTTGGACTGCTCCTCCCGGGGTTAGAGAGCCGTGCATCTTCCTCCTTCGAGCTTGCGTCTATTTGCTCCTGTCTCCTTAGGGATGGAGGGAAGAGGACAGGTCATAATACGCTTTTTCTTTTTTTTCCAGAAATACAAAACAATACCACACCTCTCTTACAGTAATTTAATGACTCTTGAGGGAAGCTGACACTCAGAGCCTTCCCTCAGGATGGCAGTTGCTATTACTTGCCGTTCCAGATGTGAGGCAGTGGGCTGACCGCACCGGACATCTCATTTCAAGTGTCTTCAGGCCATTTTTGCTCAAGTCTAGCCTCGAGCCTCTGTTTGAACAGGAAGGAGATGCCACGCCTCAATCGTATTTCTTCAGCAAACGTAAATGGAGGCAAATGTGAAAACGGTGGTCTTAGACAAGCGTAAGACTGACGCGAGCACAATCAAAGTGGGAGCTGGTGTCTGCAAATCATGGGAGGAAAAAACCTGTCGCTTTGTTCTCACGGTTTTTCCCGTCTTGTGTGCAGACCAGCTGTGAATGAAGTGTGTTACACAGTCAGGTGCAGCTGAACTGGCTTAGCAAAAGGTGTCTCTTGCATGTGTGCCGGGCAATCCAGCACATTTCACTTGTTTCCTTTCACTTTCTTGCCTGTATATGAGGTGCTTCTGCAAAGAGCTTAGCCTGTGTCCCTTCTGTGCATCTGATTTCCGTTGAGATGTCTCCCAAACCTTTTTACCTGGCTGTGTGGCTAGTGATTGTTACTTTTGGCAATCAGCTAACTACACTGCCTAGTAACTAGGCTAATGTAAGAGACAGTTCCCTTTCAACTTGTACTTTCGTGAAGACTCGGGGTTTGTTAAAAAAACCTCTTAGAGCAAGTTATAGCACTATTAACTGTTTTCTCCATTATTAAAATTCTTGAACGCTGAGCAAAGCGGACAGAGTAACAAACATTTATAGTATTTGGTGAGTTTAATATTTAATCATTACTAAAGATCCCCTTCACTTACTAGCTTGTTAAATAAGACATGAAAACTAAATGAAAATTATTTTCCCAATACCTGATAGATAAACTGAAGGGTAAAAACAACAAAAAAATTCTTAGTCCAGTCTTAGTGCATAAAAAATTAAGTATACAATAAGTCTTCATGTGGCTAAACAATTTTAAAACAACAGACAACATTCTTGCTCCAGGAAAGTTCCTTAGGATTTTATCACCAGCTTCAAGAAATCTAAGATTTCACTTGATTTTGCCAACATATACAATATGCTTCTCCTGGACAGCTAAAATTCTGGAAACAAAGTTGTAAATTAATAAACCTTATTAATAATTTTGCAGTAGGAATAAGGACGTTGCACAGAAATTTTGCGGTGCGGTTTTCTGCACTGAGATTGCAGCGGGAAGTCCTGTGCCTTGTTTTGATGGCAGTGAAGTTAGTGATTGCGCAGCAAGGGATACAATCAGCTAACTACACTGCCTACAAACCAAGCACTACTCGTGTGATGGGGTCATGGCATTCAAACCTAGAAAAAAAGAAAACACTTCTAATAATTATATTAACATATTCTATCTCCTCAAATGCTGTTAAAACAGCAAGCAATTGACAGTAATGGAAAACATTGGTCATATCACCCTTAGTGTTACCCTTCTAAATCCAAAGTCTTTACGTCACAAATTAATTGTTCTTAATAATTAAAAATTGCAGTAGATGCATCACAGAGATCATTCGCAGGGCACAAAGGAAAAGCAATGAAATACCCACGCTGGAATTAGTGTAATGACCCACAATGGAAATGGGAAATGGGGGAAGCCTTGATGCACAGTCCTTGCTGCACGAGTGTGGACTAAGTTTCACCAATAAATGCCTTATTGTCAAAATGCCCAAAAAAGATTTCAGGACTTACCCTGGAAAAGCTTACCTTGTAACAGTCCTAATAAGGGCTGCATTCATGATGAAATGCTTCAAAAGATTTAACAGAAAGGGAGAAACCTCTAGCTTCTTCACTCTTCATTTCCTTCCCTTCTCCATGGCTCGCACAGCCGCCTATTCCCTGAGCACCCGGCAGTCTTCCGCTGGCAGAAGTGCACCTGGGGATGGTTCCTTAGGTGGCCCCTGGGTGTCCCATCTCTTCCTCTGGGACTCCTGGGTTGAAGTGTCTCCAGTTTGGGCTGTGGGTCAGCCACACGCTTGTAACCTTTGTGTACGCTCTGTCGTCATGGTCACTCAGCTGGGGCTTGTGCGTGGAGACTGGACCGTGGCTTGGAAATGTGCAGATGGTTCTGGCCATAGGAAGCTTTGTTGCAAAAGAGGTTTCTATGGGCAAAGTCAATACGGAGCACACACCGAGTTTCCGCCCTGCTCCCATGGACCAATGGCTACAGATGGTGTCACGGACACTGAAGGTGATCCAGGCTTTAGTGTCACATGCGGCAGCCCAGGCACATGTCTGTCATCCCTCACCCACAAAAGTCAAATGGCTTGTAGAGGGAAGATTGCTACTAGCAAGCTGCGCTTTGTTGGGTTAGTTCCATGTAGTCAGTGCTTTAAAGCAAGAAAACTGCAAAAAATTCTGCAGGAGTGACTCTTGCCAGTACTGTGTTAGTGAAACAGTGTTTGCTCTTGGTGTGACCTGCAGTTACTAGAGAAACTGTTTTTTTTTCCCTTTGTAGTTCATGCCTAGGCTTGCCTGGTGACCCAGGAGACCCATAATTTAATCTAGCTAAGAATGCTTGTGCTGAGTTCAGAGCCTGATCTGAATCGCACTGATGTCTTTGGACAGATTTCCATTGATTTCAGTGAGCTCTGGATCAGTCCCATGAATGTTCAGGCACTGTAATGCAGTGGTTTTTAGTGGTTTGGTTCTTTAGTCTTCCTAATAAGGATTAAAAACCAACAGCACAGTTTAACAAAAGGCACAAATATCTACTCATTTATCTCATGCATCATGTCAGTCAGAACACTTGGCTCTTCATCAAGTTTTTTGCAAAACCTGCTGGGATGCTAACAGTTTCTGTTGGGATGCAAGTGGGAATGAATGGGAGTGTAATTTGTTGACTGTTACTTAACTGATCTCACGTTGGGATAGAATGTTCAAATTTTGGTTTCGACATTTTGTTTCTTAGCTGCTTACTATCCAAACAGAGTACCCAGAGCTATGTTTTCCACAAGTCAGTAACAACTGGCAGGATTATGAAGGATTCGAGTTCAATGAGTCTGTCTATTTAAAAGAACCAGTTTCTCTTGTCACTGAAATGGGAAGCCAGAAATACTCTCTGCTATTCTGGTTTCTATGCAATTAACAGAAATACTTTTGAATTCCTGCATGGTATTAAAAATACCAAGTTAAAACGTTCTTAGAACTTTACGTGTGTGTCAATGATAACCTTAATAATTAGAGCCAACTGGACGAAATGCCAAGAGCACTGCTTAAATCTCCCTGTGTTTGTTGTTATAAATGTGTGCAGTTTGACCTGGGTTTTTCCTACTAACATCCAAGAAAAAACCTTATTGCATGAGTGATTGTATTGCTGTAATCTGGTTTCTCAGGTGAGGAGTTTGTTTACTGCTGACTTGCAGTTTGTATGTTAACTAGGAGAACAAGTAACTCAATAGAAGAAGGTGTTGCAGGGATTCAGACTTCCCTTTGATTGTTCTTTGTGAAATCTAGTCACTTTACTCTTTTGTCACATAATTTCCTAACTCACAGGGCCTGCCTGGACAAGTTGGAGAAAGCAGTAAGGCAGGAGACAGCTCAAAGTCCCATCAGCTGGTGGGATCCAAATCAGCTTGGCATTTATTGAGGAAAAGACAGTAACTGGATGATTCCTGAGACTAAACTGCACCAGAATCAGATCCCACATGGGAACTATGATCAAATAATGGACTCCAGGGCAGCGGGTGGCCTCCCTGTGATCCCTGCTGCTCTTTTGTAGTGGAAATATTATTTCAGCCTTGACAGTTTGATATGGAGAATAAAATTGATATTGAGAATAAGGCATGAAAATCCAGTTTGCCTGTTCAAGAATTCTCATCTGTTGCCCAGAGCTCGTTTTGGTGTGCTGGATGCAACCAGTCAGCAGTGAGTAAAACTCTCCACGGGCTGCACAGAAAGAGGCCGACCAATTCCTAAAGGACACGATATGGAAATTCTTCCTGGCAATGTGTAGCCGTGGTTTTCTGTTGCCCTACAGCATTCTCCAGAACACATAAACAGGCTGCCATTGCCCTCTTATTTAATATGTGAAAGAGAAGGAACGACTCGTGGTTTACGTGTGGAACAAAATCCTTACGTGTTATCGCAAGCACCCAAGTGCAGTGCAGAGCACATCATAAGGGTTCTTCTGTGGTCGCACCACTGGTGAACTACGTTAAAGCTCAACTGCTGACTTTACCGAGTGCCTTTTCTGAAGATTCATTATCTATCTCAGACTTTGATTTCTCTTTCATTTGAGTGGTTATTGAAACGTCCCCGTTCGTTAAAGAAGCATTTTGGTATGTGAGAAAAACAAAGAGAAAAATTTTTAATTATTATTTATTTATTACTCATTCATTAAAACCAGAGTTTCTACTAAACGCCTTGGTAAGTATTTTTTGTGGTCAAAAAAGAAACTATAAAGAGAAATGAACTAACTGTGTGAGTGGAGAAGAAATACAGAAATAGCCAGAAATTCAGGGCCTAGGGTACATTTCTGCATAGATGTGTACTTCTGTAAATTTTTGCTTTCATGCTTTATTTTTGTTATCCCATCTTGTGCCACAATCTATTCACAAGACTGAAATCTAAGCACTTGAATCATTTGACTGCAACATCTACAAAATTAAGAGCCAGTTTAAATACTCAGATCTTTTTAACTTAATTTGATCCTTTGTCTTGACAGTTCCTGGTGTATGAGACTGGAGTCGCAGCTTCTGAGACAGCAAAAGGTAAAAGAAGCACATCAGCTATTCTCCTGAAGCTTTAAACAATGAAGTACTCACATTTGAGAAACTGCTTGTGTATCAACTCTTTAACAGACCCATTCATGCTCAGTATGAAACTCCTCAAAAATGAAACAAATCTATGCGAATAATGTGAACATCTATATAAGCTACTAGGAAGGTTAATGTTATGATAGAATCATGTGATTTTCAAAATAAATATCAAATGTGGGGGCTTCATAAGGAAAGTAACTATGTTGTGTAAAGTCTGCTAGAAGCAAATGCAAATGTAATAGTAAATTAACAATATGGTGCTATTTTTATAATGGTGAGTATTTCACTGATATTTATAAGACTGACTGATGGACACAACAGAATACAGTACTGAATCAATTAAATAGATCCTAAAAGAAAGAAATGATACTGGAATAAACCCCAGTAGATTGGAAATAGCTTTGAAACCAGCACGATAGTCTTAACAGTGCCCACCTGAACATTGTTACATTCCACAGAGCCACATGATTTCCTGTTCTATATAAGCTCTGAGGAAGCTCTACTAGAGGAAGAGCAAGGGAGGAGTTGGGTGTTGGGATTTGCTTCTTGTGTAAGTTATAGCACTAGGTTCTTATAGCACTAGGTCTGTTTTCCTGGTGACTTTTGGAGCCTGCTTTTAATGTGTATCTCAGGTTTACAACGACTCTGATCTGAGAAGGTAATATATGTGGTCTTCATTGTATCTAAGTGTGCTGTGTAATTTTAAGAGCTGCTGGTTGTTGAATGTAATATAAAAGTTACAATAAGGAGTATCATCTATTAAACATTTTTTTTAATGCTCTGTTATATTGCTTAGTGTGAGTGCCTTCTAGTAATGCATTAAGTTGATTTTGCTACCCAGAACTAAATTCAGTAGTTGTTTGACGGTTGGGCTTATCTAGGCTCTACCTGTCATGGCTTATGGAGGTTTTACTGTCTCTCCTGGGAACTTGATAGTACATTAATGTTATTAACTCTCGTGTCTTATCTCTACTGGTGACTATCCAACAGCTAAACTGCCTTGTGCACTTCAATTTAAAATGAAAGATGAAATTGCAGCCACAGTCTTCTTCATCACAAGGCTAGTGAAAAGGGAAGACAAGTTGAGCAAGCATAAAATGGAGAAATTTGCAGCTAAGCTGACAACAATACTGTTTGAAAAGTATAAGAATCACTGGTACTTAGACAATCCATCCAGAGGACAAGCCTTCAGGTAAGAGCACTCTTAGTAGAAGAGGAGGAGGAAATGCAGCCTTTGCATGGTATTCAAGATGCAGTGAGGGCCCAGAGCCCTTAAACTGGAAATAAGTGATACAAAATTGGAAGAGAATCACTTAAGTTTGAGGAAAGAAGTGCTATTAACTGGTAAACACACACTTATTTTGAAAATAGTTTCACAGTGTGTGCCTTTGTAGATATGACCAGAGAGCTGAGGTGAAAATCTTATAACAGGATGCATCAAGTGTCTTGAGTAGCACTCTGACTCCTTGATTTCTTGAATGCAGAATTCAAGTGGTCTTAAACTGGCTTATGGAATTATTGTAACTGCTTTTAATTCTCTTAAGAATTACTGAAGTGAGTTGCTACATAATGTGTTTAAAAAAAAAAGGACCAAAAAAAACCCCCCAGCCAACCCCTGTTTGGTTTAATTATAAATTAGCTTGTTAGGCTAACTTGCTGATTGGGGCTGTAAGTGAGAACTTGCATCGACAGGCTAAATGTGTTGAGAAAATAGATTAGGAACTTAAGTGTACTTTTGTATGAGAAGAACTTGCAGAGTTGCAGCAAAATCTTAAATCCACCTGTGCTTTGTTCTTACCTAGGTGTATAAGGATAAATAAACATCAGAGAAGAGATCCACTGCTGGAGCAAGCTTGTGTGGAGAGTAATGTGGATTTTAATAAGCTTGGTTTGCCAAAAGAGATGACGCTATGGGTTGATCCATTTGAGGTGTGTTGCAGGTGAGTTGAGAAGCTGTGGCCAGTGCATGTGAAGTGCCCTGTACAATCCTGATCAACTCCAAGCCTGTTACTAGAGTCTTACTGTCTCAGGGTGTACTTACTTACTAGAGTTGGCAGACTACTAATAGATACCTATACTGCTACTGCAGAACCGAGTTCTATAAATAGAGTCACTTTCAGATACGGTGAGAAGAACCGTCCCTTCACAATTGCGCACTTCGAAGGGGAGGAGAATCCAGAGCTTCCTCAGCAGATCAGCTATGCTGTTGACAGAGCCGCACTAGACTATCATTCTGGCACTTCTTCAGATGAGGAGACCTTCAGCAAGGAGCCGAAAGCTATCCCTACTGTCAGCAATCCTAACAGTGTCTACCAGGTAAGCGTGTGGCAATGGTACCTGACTCTTGGCAAGAACTAGCATCTGCCCCTCTAGGTCCCCTCCTGAAGGAATGCGATAGATGTAACAACTAACGGCCAGGCTAATGTCCCACCTTTCCCAAATGCGTTTTAACATTATCTCATTTCTTGCTGTCTAGTTCAGTGACTACTGCAAGGCACCCATACAGCCCTGGTCTCAGTATCTTCATAGGAAGACCTACATGACTGATGGCTCGTACTATGCCCAGCACAGGGGTTACAAAGTCTACAGGCCGATAGCTGCTTTCACAGGACCACGTGTTGATAGATACCACTGGATCAATACCAAGCGGTAGATCTGTGGCTGCACCTGTTACAGGCTGTTGAAACACTGAGATATGGTATGGGGTAAAAGCTGGCACTATAGTTTCGTAAAAACAGAAAGCACTTACTGTCTAATCCCTGTGTCTTGCTTTGTACATCTGAATCTTTGGGATTTTATTGTCTTTGGGGTTTTATAGTCTTTTAAATGTTTTATTAATGTTCACATAAGATTGAAAATTAATGTGAGACTACTTGTAAGTCAAAAAGGAAATCAGTATATCAATAAATCTACTCATGGTTGTTTGGTTTGTTTTTTTTTTAAAAAAAAGGCAATCTGATCTGTTATCAGTGCCCTGGAGGGACTTTAAAAGCTTTCTGGCAAAAATCCAAGCAAGTCAAGGAAGATAAAAACATCCTCCAAGTTGCTTGGAATGGTAGTCTGCTTTTTTTCTGGCAAAGGTAGCAAGGGGCAGCTGCCTTGGGAACAGATCATCTATGCATCACAAGCAGAATCACCTCTGGGTTTGCCCCTTGAGTGAAGCTTTGGTATATACAACTGGGAAACTGTCTAGTGGCTCCAGGTAGGCTTTTGCCTCCGGACTATAGCTTAGCAGTCAGAAAAACACGGCTTTTGCCTCTAGGCTGTAGGTCACCTGTCAGAAGAACACAGCCTCAGGGGCAGGAGGAGGGTGACTGTGTGGTGGTGTAGCTTTGTGCAGCTGTAAGTAACACATCACTTTGTAGAAGGATGGAGCTGTTCTGTCTAAGGATGACTAACCTGTTGGTTTGCAATACTGTGGTAACTGTCAGCTGATCTCTGCAGAGGCTTCAGGACATATAATAGAGGGATACGTCAGTTGAAAAAAATTATTTTTTTTTAACACTAAGCAGCCTTAAGAATGATTCTAAATTTTGCTTCTGTTTGTCAAAATGCGAGTCTGACCTTTTGCAATGTTGTTTGTCTTTTAACCACTTGAATATAGCCAGAAACGTCAGTCACTTATGCCTGAGTCTTATCACTTAAATTACTGTATTGCTTTACAGTCCTAATTTAATGGACCTGTAGTATGAAGGCTAAAAATACTCTGTACTTAAAACAAAAAAAACATATTTTGCCTTTAAAGCCTGGGGACAAATGCAAAGGATCAAGTTAGAACCAACTTCTTTTGAGTACTATTACAAGTTTCTGCCTAGAGCTATTTTTTCTTCTAAAGCATGTATTTGTTTTACCAAACAATCTTTCTCCAAACTAGTTATTTCAAGGTAGTGAAAACGCAAGTCTTCATTGCCATTGCTGTTTAAAAACTGGTGTTCATCCTCTATAACACGTGCTAGCTCTTCAGTTAATGCGTCCACTTTATCATCAAGTTCTAAAAGAGATGAATAAGCATAGGTTTCCTCTTCAAAGCTAAAAAAAGGAGAGGAATGGTTAAAATCAAACAGTAAAAATGCTGCTGTTAAAGTGATATCTATAAATGCAGTGGTTAATACCTCCTGGCAAATTCTTACCTTGTTCTCCATCCAGTGCTGCCTTTTTCGTAGCTGCTGGAGGTATGAGGGAAATGCTCTTTATTCTTCACAAGTACCTTTTCACTTAGTGGTTCCTCAAATTTTTTTTGAGCAGGAGGTTCATGTGTAAAGCAATAAGCACAAAAAATAGAGAAAGCACCTCAGTGTTAATTGTAAAAGCCTTTTTACAGACTCTTTCAATATCTCTCTTTGCAGAAAGCCAATGCTGCACCTTTCCAATATATTGAGTACTTTTAGGCTCAGGAGTTTACGATATGTATAGAGCTTCCGCTGCCATCCCACAGGAGTCTGACCTTCCCAACCACTGATTTGGAGAAGGTTTCTATGAGCCAGTTTTTAAACTGCCATCTTGTCACAAAGTAAGAAAATAGGGTCTCATCATCTTTCTTATTACCTTCTCAAAGGCTTCTACATCTGCGAGGCTTTTCACTTTCATCTCAAAAAGCTGGGAGATGAGATTTATGTTGTCCTTGAAGCATGGTTCTTCCTTTAACAACATCTGACTTATCCTGGAAGATTTATCATCCTGGAGAACTGCTGACAGTTGGAGTCTGAGAGAGAATGTTTCACTAAGACAAGCCTCTAATGCCTAGAAAAAAATCCAGCAAGCAAGCTTGTTTGAAAAGCTCGAAGCAGTCAGATGCAATTCTTTACAGCTAACCACTGAATAGAGATATTAGTAAGAGATAGAAAATATATAGAATCAAACAATAGTACTTTATCAAGACAGGTTTTCACTTCTGGAAGCCTATTTAATCTGGAAAAATAACTTCATTGGTCTTATGGGGATTTGATACAGACCACAAATACGCTTCAATGTGCTTAATATGCAGCTGTTAAAGATGAGATCAAGATGAGAAAGTGGTGCCATGCATGAGCAGAATCTTGTCTGGGATACTTGTGTTCTGTTTGTTTCTAGACAATGCTAGTAGTCCTTACCACTCATGAGAAGAGTAGCTTTCAGTGGGTAGCTTTCAGTAAGGGACTAAAATTGCTGTGTGCATTGGGAAAAAGAGATGATAATGGGTATCCCCTGCAATACAAGAGTTCACTTGATTGAAGGTTGAATGGAAGAGGTTGTATCACATCAAGGTACTATGGGAAGAACGCTGCGGTTCCCTTTTTTTTTTTTTCAGCAAATCTGTGTCTGGTATAACTGTGTTCTCCGAGTCAGGACTATGATTATGAAAGAGCATTTTCTGTTTGATTCTCTCATGTGTTGGCCAACTGATGGTTAGAACGGAGTTGTCTGGTTTTATCTTTTTAGCTGTCAGGGGAACTAACGGTATTTCTGAGTTAGTGTTACTTGTATGTGGGCAGGATGTTAATACGTAATACATGATATGGTGGATTTTTCTGCTGTCTTCACCTAAGGTGAAGCAGTGTTCTTTGGATGTTGACTATGAATATTTCTGTGACCAGCCACTGTCCAACTGTAATGGCAATTCAGATAATAGGCAGCTATCTTGTTTCATCTCTCCTTTTGAAATTTATTATTGGAATTTTTATAATTTTGGACAAAGGTGTTATTCCAGCCCCCCCACCTTTTAAATGGTAATTTTTTTATAAACACTGAAATAATGTAATTACACCTGGAACTTATTGACATACCTGATAAAAAAGCCTCAGAAAGGGAGGGTTGGTGTCATGGTTGAAGTCAGCAGCAGCGATATGAGCTAAGCAGTGCACGAGGAGAAGGAGGAAACTTCCTACAGAACCCAGGCAATCCCTTAGAACAAATAATTTGTTCTTTGTCTTCTGAGAAACGAAAGACAGAATATCCTGAACTTAGATGAGGGCATAGCAGTAGTCAACCTAGCTGACACAAATATTCCAATGATTTGTCTCAGTTTTAGGGAAATTCAAAGTCTCAAATTAGAGTTCTGGGGAATATCCGTATACATGAGACAGCAACGTTATCATAAGACTTCACTTAATATTCTATGATGGGAATCTAAAACATTCTTACATTCTCTGTTTCTAGACAGTTTTTAATTTATACAGCAAAAACTTTAGAAAACTTCTCAATGTCCCAGAGTTTTAGAACTTAGTCAGATTCTGTAATTTAACCATAAGAAGTAAAATGTTGATATGATGCTGATTTCTGTAAAGGTGACTTGCAGAGAATTTCATAGAAATGAAAGTGATAGAATTTGGACATGAGAAACTGGGTAACTAGATCTGATTTAATAAATATGCTTTGAATACGACCTGTGCATTAAACATATTCACACTCAGTATCCTAAAGTGCTCTGTTAAGTTTGTGTTCGGATACATACGGAGCATACCATTAATAGCTGGGGGTTTTTTATGTCAGCATTTCTTACTAGAAAGCATCAAGCATCCTATGACTTGAAAAACATTAAACACTTTTCCGTTTTACTTCCTAGTCCTAGAACTTAATGGATATGAAAATATTTCAGTAGCTGGCTAGAAGTGAAGTTGACAAACCTGATAAAAGAAAAGGTTTTGAAAGGCGTTGCCTGTGGCATTGCTAGGAGGTACGCGGGAGGCAACGCACAGGTTAATTTCTGGAGCCTGCAAAGAGATGGGAAAATGCTTCTGTAGGAACTGAGCGTGCACATCAGATCTGCAAAGTAAAAGGGATTAATGGGACATAAGTTCATTTACGTGTCAGCTCTGATTTCCAGTGGGTACCCAGAGACAACAAATACCATATGAGAATGGAGACTGTTTAAAAAGTCCTAGCAAATTGTCCTAGTTCGTCTTGCCAGGTTTTTTCTATAAAGTAACTGAAGGCACAGTCCAGCCCTGGAGCTCTGGCTGTAGTCACCATGATTTTTATGACTAGTTATTTGATACTATCATAAAAGGCCTGGAGAGTTTACTTAGAGTAAAGCCACAGTGTGCTAAGAACTACACATAGAAAATGAGAACCTCCTTGTTCCAAGTCATAAAGGAAATACTGTCACAATATTATGCAGTATGCAAGGATGAAGTAAAGCAAGAACGAACTGATGTGCTCAAGCAAGTTGCCTCAATAAATATAAGAACTGACCATGAATCTTGTGGGATAGAGGTTTAACTTCAAAAGAGTCCTACACTACTGTGGAAAAAACATAAGTGGAGTTTAGTTCCTGGTGTTTGCACATTGGTCATTCTCTACTTGATCTTACCTTATAAGTGGTAGACACTTTGCAGCCTCTTGGCTGAATAATTTTTTTTGGTAACTGTCTTCTTTTGGAAGCACTGGTTACTAAATATCAGTATCTTAAAAACTTACTTCAATGTAACATCTGAGAAACTGCAGGATGGAGATGCCATACTGATATATGACAACCTCTCTTGTAGAAAGGGTTGCAGGATCAACTACTGTTACTTCTCCTTCAGTCCTCAAGGCATCCTGTATACCCTGAGAAGTACCTCCCATTTCTGCAAGAACAGGAGCATTTCATTGGACTAATCAGTTATATAATCATTTTGTTTGCACAAGAGGTAATACTGCAGTACAATAGTATAATATACTGCATTTCTCAAGTTATAGTGTAATATCCTTGTCCAATTTAAAATGAAGCCCTTCTGATATGTTATGAGTGCTTTTAAGAGTCATGAAGTGCTTAATACCCTTAGGTAATGCCCAAAATTTTGCTCTTTGTAGGAAAATTTCTGATAACTGAGGCCTAAAAACGTGACATTACTTATGCGTGCCTCAGAGCTGAACAGAGCAGTCAGGGGTGATTCTCTGTTCTTTCTGCTTCACTGGTAAAGCACTTTCTCTGAAGAGGAAAGTAACTTTATGATGTTTGTCCAACAAAATCTTATGACAATAATCACAACCAACAGCTACCTGAATCTTATGACAATAAACACAACCAACAGCTACGTAGAAGTCAGCATGTTATGCTCAAGTTCTGAATGTCATATAAGAAAGAACCGAGGTGGGATTTACTTTTATCCAGCCTTTGGCTTTCTAGCAGTCCAGCTGCCACTGCGTCACTTCGGAGCTTATCGTTCACATCTTTCAGAAGACCAAGAAGAAAAGAGGTTTTCATACGCTTATTTTGATCACCACCTGCGTAAACAAATACGGAAATACTGCTTTCCTAAACAGTCCATGTCTTACCATTTCTTTTTTGAGCAAACATTTCACACATTAGAATGCACTAGGCAAATCAGTGTGTTTTATCAATAATTCCTTGAGTTGTCTTGATCTGGATTTGAGAATTCTGAAAGTCTGTGTATATTACATAGTGAGAAAGGAAACCTGGTTTGTTCCAATTGTTCCTTTTCAACTGCAAAAAAACAGCAGCAGATAAATTTTAACTCAATCGAGTCTTCTTGCTGCTTATCCAGGAAGTCATTTTTTTTGCTGCAGAAAGGTAAATTAAAAGGTGCCTGCAGCCGATGTAGGGATTATTTTAGAGGCAATGAGATTGAAATAGCACATCTCTTTACTCTGGTTCATTTAATTTTTGTTATTAATCACCAGTGCTAGATTACTGGACTTAAAATAAAACCAATTATTTCCTGCATCATTTTCTACTGGGAATATTACAGTGTAAATCCCACTCTTAACGATGCTGGAAGTAATCAAGCTGCACAAACTAAAATACCGTTACTGTAACAGATTTTCCAAGTCGAAATGTTCCAACAACATGTTTTTCAAGGCTGGAATAAAATAAGGCAACC
The DNA here is from genome assembly GCF_000703405.1 of Apaloderma vittatum. NCBI lineage: Eukaryota > Metazoa > Chordata > Aves > Trogoniformes > Trogonidae > Apaloderma > Apaloderma vittatum. The sequence goes on along the minus strand of NW_009732273.1, from coordinate 91,518 downwards.
AACACTACATTTACCTGCTCTCTTACCTGCTGTCTCAGGTGATACACTACATTTGCTATTTTCCTCCAGCATCTGAATCGTAGCCTTGAGCAGTGGGATCAGGCTTTGCTGGATAACTTTGCATGTACTGTGTGAGATCCCGCTAATGCCATAAAATCTGGTTGTCTGGTAGTTTTCAAAACACTGCTGTGACCCAGAGAAAAGCACCTGAAACAGCACAAAGCAGACAATGGCCATTCCATGCCTGTCAAAAATATAATTAGGAAAAAACACTCTTGCATTCTTTGCCTTCTCATGAAAGCCTTGTATTATCAGTCGTTGTATTATCAGTATTATCAGTTCGCAGCCACCCTATGCAAATCATCCAGTGACTCAATGAGATGCTGCAGCACTTCCCCTGGGCAGCTTAAAAGCCTTTTGCAATAGTTATGGTCTCACAGCTTCCAACTCTTAGGTTTTTTCCACATCCTTCAAGCTGATGCAAAAGTTACGTGATTTGAACTGTTCTCAGTTTCTCTGGAACCCATCTGTAAGTGCCGAATGCTTTCTGTTCAACTGCAGAGGACAGAGAGACCTTCCAAGGAACTTTAAAGGAAGGACTCTGAAGAAAGGGAAGAGGGTTAGGGAAGTGCAGTAATTTTAATCCTTTTATTGTAAGTGGTCTGAAATGGAATGCAGAAATCAGTTAATGCAAGGAGTAAGGATCAGATCCTGAGACCACTGAATTAATAGAAAGATTCACTGACCCTCTTGTCAAAAGGATTTGGGTCTACAATTCTTGAGACATTAGAGGTTTGAAAGGTCCCTTTGAGAGAGGGGGCCTTGTGATCCTCTTTACTCAAGCATTTTTGAAAATCACTTTGCATCCAGAAAAAAAATGTTCATAGAATTTGTGGCATGTCTAATAACTTGTTTCTTCCGTAGGAAGTAGAGAACTTCAGGTGTCCTGCTGCCTAAAATCTCTCTGCAAGCAGACAAACTGACAACTTGGCAGTTGGACTCAATAATAGTTGTAGGTCCCTTCCAAGTGAACCATGTTATGCTATGCTGTTTTAGTCTATTCTAACTTTTTTTTTCTAACCTTGCTGTTGAAAAACTGCCTCTGGAAGTGAATTTCATATGTACTTTATAAATCAACTTTTGCAATTCTCATTTAAGTTTTTTGTTGTTTTACAGGGGTCTCCATTTCTTGCAGCAGTGCTCTTGGATGGATATTCTCATGACATGGCAACTGCTTGTGCTTCTGTTAGAAAGTAAGTAACATGATTGCTTTTTATTTGCCTTGAGGTGAAGTCGGTACCTTTGCCTGTTGCATTTGGATATTTGACAAGTCCCTCAAATATTCCAGTTTGGCGTATGCAGTCTCCACTCTAGCTTGTTGTTTCAGTATACATTCCTGAAACTCAGAGGCTAGAGCAAGTATGACCTGGAAGAAAGGATACAAAATATAAGCCTGCTTTAAATGAATTGCAAATCCCAGCTTTCATTTGCTTTGTTACACATGACCTGGCAAGTCACTAGCTTCAAAGCTGATGTAACAACTCTAGAGCACTACTGTCTGAGCAGCCCTTAATATGAGGCATTGCTACTGCCAAAAGTTTATCACTAAGTATCTGAGTGATGGCTTTCTAGGATGACTAAGGCTTTCACCATTTCTTGTTGTTGTCAATGTTTGTCTTTTTTATTATTTTTTTCTGTTTGGGATTGAGAGAAGGCCACACGGGAAAGGAGAAATTCTTTATAAATAGTTCTTGGAAATATCACAGTATGCTTGCTTCAGAGATTTCATTTCATTTGGCCTCTCAAAGGTAGACCAGAGCATTCTGTGCACTGAGACTGGGGATCTTCAGCCCAACCCAGCAGAGGTCTCACCTTTCTGAGCTTCAGGCTTGTTACTGCCTCAGTACTTGAGATGTGATGCCTTTGCTTTTCTTCCTCTATCAGCTGCATGTATATTCGTTCTTCTTCTAGTTGCATCTTTTCGATGTACTCCATCAGCTTCTCCAGTGCCTTTCTGATCTCCAGCAGAAACTGTATTTCCTGTTCTTTTTCATCACTGTCAGCTATAACGAATAGATATTTACAGTAGCACCCATCTGATAATGTACTAGAAATCCACAGAGCAAATCTGAAGTAATATGTCTTCTGAATGTCCTTCACACCTACATTCTCTATATTTTACAGTGTCACAATTTTAAGATCCTACTTCTGTATTGTCTTGTTTCAGGACGACTTGAGTAATTTGTAAGGCTTAAGCTAACCTGTCAGAGGGAGCAAACATCACAGAAAATGAATTACAACCCTGCCTCCCTCTTTTCTGATTGTGGCTAAACTTTTGTACCTTTGAATAAGAAGGATAGTTCAGCAGCTGGCTGGCTACTAAAGCATTTTGAGGTTCGTTCCTCAGCTTCCTGCAGAGAAGACCTCTTAAGAAAATGGCACATTTCCTCAATATCTTTCACTTTTCCCTTGCATTTGATCTGTAAGATATGGAAGAGGAGAGGAAAGGGTGAGTGTCAGGGGGTCAGAGCCAGGTCTTCTCAGTGATGCCCGATGATAGGACAAGGGGCAACAGGTGCAAGCTGGAGCATAGGAAGTTCCACAAAAGACATGAGGAACAATTTTTTCACTGTGAGGGTGACAGAGCACTGAACAGGCTGCCCGGAGAGGTTGTGGTATCTTCTTCTGTGGAGTCATTCAAAACCTGTGGGGACACATTCCTGTGCGACCTACTCTAGGTGATCCTGCTTTGGCAGGGGTGTTGGACTAGGTCTTTCGAGGTCCCTTCTGAACTCTAACATTCTGTGATTTTAGATAATGTTGCAAACTTCTGAGATAATGACCTGCTTTGATTATTCACTACTATGAATTGTGTTATCCTTGCTGTGTATAGACACATGCTGAGTTTGAACTGTTGGTTATTCTGTTAGGACACCAACAATTTACTGGGAAGAGTTGAACTGAAGTAGCAACATCTCCATTTACATTTTTGGTTAGCACTGTACCAGGGAAGAAAGTGACTTGGATTCAGAACACCAGTATCCTGGATGCAGCATTAGTGATATTTGAATGTGATACATGTGAACAAGAGTTCCTTAAGGAATTTTAAAAGAACTTTCTGGAACCCAGCTGCAAAAAGAATGTACCATACCTTCTGTGCTTTTCCCTCTTTTGTAACCTCAAGGACATAAAGAAATAGGGAATTCAGCTCTTTAAGAAGCCCTTCTTCCTTTTTTATTCTGCGATGCCAGTATCTATGCCTTGAATTTATTTCCTTTCCTAGAAAGTCCACCTGAAAACAACGACAGACATAAAAGCTCAGATTTGCAGGAAGCTGGAGGGAGATTATAAACTTTTGAAGTTAGTGATTGACAGCATATATCCAGCTTTGCTGCTGCAGGGAATGGATGTTTTGCAGTCCTAAGTCTGTGTGTGTTATTTAATTCATGTCCAAATGCAATGTGTATTTTGAGGTAGGGGAAGGATATGAAATAGAAGGAATGAAGGTCAGCAGAAGATAGAGACAGAAGGGAGCAAAAAAGCAGATACCAAAGAGAGGAAAGTAAAATGGCATAAATGTATTTCAATTAATCTTGCACTATAAGAAAATACTATTTGTGAGGCACAGAAAAAAGTGAAACTTCCTCTTGGTAGTGGAAAAGCATCAGCAAAGATTTTTCCCACAGATATCAAACCTGTAAGGAGTTTTCTGGAGCTATAGTTACCAGATCTGGATCTGTAGCTGTTCTTGGTAAAGCTCCCAGAGACTGAACAGTAGGAATTACATTGTGTGTCCAGGGGTTCATCTGAGCACCTATAACAGGCCCACTTTCACCTGTAATTGGACTTACGGTTCTGGCACCAATAGTGATGGGGACAAGGCCTGTGGATAAAGAAAAACTAAGTATAATTCTTAGAATTTAGATCACAAATTGCTGCTGCAGCCCTAGTGAGCAGCTTTTATTACAGTTCAAAAGAAACTGACAATGATTTCAGATCTCTTAATGAAAAACCAAATGGAGTTTTCCTGAGCTGTAAATGCTAAGTATCGAGCATTGGACCAAAGTACCGCAGACCTCACCTTCAGATAGCATCTGTTTATGGCCCCACCACTGAGAAGAACATCAGAATAGTTCTCCTAAGCAGTACAGTAGATTTTTGAAGGACTGGAAGCCACCACAGTGTGATTTAGTCTCAGTCCTAGCTCTCCTTCGCTGTTATTCTGGTGTTGTTTGTTTTGAATGCACACACCATGAAAACTGGTATTTTCCATTCAGTGTTGAGGTAGAAACTGATCTTTTCTGGTAGGATGATTTCCTTGCTCTGAAAATAACATGTCTTTATCTCTTTATCATTCAATTCAGTTTTCTGCTCTACCTTCTCCGTTGCTGTCTTCCATGGTTCCTGCGAGTGGGGAAGGCTGCCTAGTATTCCAGTCACAGTCTATTCCCAGAATTGGCACCTCCAAACTGGACCCAGCAGGATCAGGGATTTTCATTCCAAACACTGCAGGGATCCACATCTCTGTGCCAGGATATTTGATCATACCTAGTTTGTTCAAAAAAGATGGGAAACACAAACCATTAAATAGTTATGTGATGAAAAGAACTGCTTTCACTTTCAGAGGCTTACAGTGCTGTCATTTCTGCTACAGCTTCCAAATAATACCTGGCTGGCTTCATCATATTTGCAAGAATAGCTATTTTGACAAAAAAAACCCCAAAACTTCTAGAAGTTTGAAGTGGTGATGTCTTTGCCAAATCCTGTGGTGGAAGTGGAGGCACTGCTGTAGCCTTCAGTGCAATGACACTTGTTTGCTCCTTAAAATAGACTGGTTGTTTCATACCTACCCAGTTTACCACCATTACTCTTGAGACTTGAAGCGATTTCCTGTTTTTTCTCCAGGCTTTGCAAGGAATGTATTGCATGATAAAACTTAGTGTTGAAAGGCTTCTTCATATCTTCTACTGAAGCCTTTAGAGCTGCTAATCTCTCTGCTACTAGACAGGTATCTTCCGAGACTGATGCCTTGAACTGCTTTAGAGCATTCACCACGTGGGTTTGTGATATCAGCCAGTCGGCTTCCAGCACTGCTTGATAACTTCCACTGTGGGGCACCACCTCATCTTGCCGGAGGTGAGCTCCATGTACCCGGGTGGTTTTCCCACTCAAAGGTTCAGTGAAGGAATCTCCAAGAAGCATAAAGTTTCCAGAGGGACCCGCCATCCCCCCTAGAGGTATAACTTCTCCTGCAGACAAAGATCAGGAAATGAGATTCAGAACATCACTTGGCAACACGTGATTATGGTCCAGACTCTCCCACTCAGAAAAGGCACAGTGATAATTCATGCCAGTGAAAGCAGAACTAGGTGTAATGGGACACACGATAGGGAGAAAGTTTAAGGGTTTATAAAATAATTTGGTTCACAAAACGTTCTTAAATAAGTCTCCTAGCTTCTACTTTACTCCTTTTTTGGGGGTCTACAGTATCCTCTAACCTGAGTCATAAAGAATATGCAAAAATGCTTTTTAAAAATCTAGAACTTCAGGACCCCTCTAAATAATGCATTTCATCCTACTTTTAATATTTTTATAGAGCAATTGGACCATCTTTAAGAATCAAATCAACCTATTAGTGTCATATTTAATGAAGATCTCAGATGTCTCTCAGTTTCCCTGGATAGTTTTCTTGACCTTTGAAGGAATAAACTGTAAAATAAATGTACAGAAAAGAGAAGGATTGCTGTGTGTAAAATGTAAGTTGCACAAGTTTTCCACAGTTGGTTTGACAGGAGAAGGCGAAGGTGTGAGGTGAACATAAAGGCTTTCTAGGCTTATTCTGGTCTGTGCCTCAAATGAGTCGGGGCAGCTTCAATGCACAGTGCGTACCACACTTATTGAACCATGAAGAGCATTCACCTACCGGTGTTACTATCCAAACCGACTCCAAGTATTGGAACAATCTTGCCTCCCTCTTGCTCAGTCATAGGGCCCCCAATCTCCAGAGGTGTCAACATGCCAGTAAGGGGATTAAGGTACGTCCCACCAACAGTCAGCTTTTGCCCAGTGTGAGGATGGATCGTAACCCCAAGCACCGGAACTTCTATTTCTGTCACCGGATCTTGCATGAGTCCTCCCATAGCAAATATTTTTTTTGGACACAGCACTGGAAGTTTTGTCTTCACGGGTAGGCCAGTGTTGGGACA
>NW_009732273.1:78625-85281 GCF_000703405.1 Apaloderma vittatum | reverse complement strand
ATAGGGAATTTAGGGAAATATAGGCACTTCAGGCTTATGGCGCTTACCTACGTACAGAACCGGAAGAAATTTAACATGGTTATGCATCCTAATGCTAACAGCGAGGAAGCATGAGAGCTCAGTGGAGACTATGGAGCTTTCAGAGGATGCTGATCTTAGAGGCTTGTCTCTAGGTCCAGAATTAAATGAATGAATATAAGCCCTTTCTGACACTTTTATGGGGTTTTTTACATTTAAGTTTTGCTTAGGCCATTCCCTTAAAGTTGCAAGTTTCTCAGCATGTATTTTTATAGTTTAATGAACAGAGCGGTTGAAATCTGTATTATAGTTTAATGAACAGAGCGGTTGAAATCTATCAGAAATGAGGAATACCTTGGCACTTCCTCGTATACCAATCTTGTATCATCTAATACATCTTGTCCACAGTAAGCCTTATATCTAGCCGAACAGCTGTCTTCTAATGCCACGCAAATAAGAAGCTTTTTCAGATTTTCTTTGGTTTTTTTATGTGAAAAGTAATGTCAGTATATAGCAAGTTGGGGGTTTTTTGTTTGTGATTCGTTTTGGTTTATTTTAGGCAGTACCCCTACCGTACCTGTACTCCACAAATAGGCATTGTGGCTCTTACCTGATGCAGAATCAACAGCACAAACAAGCCTAGATCTGACGGGGTCATAACCAATGTTACCAGCCACGTGAAGTACTTTTCCAGTCTCGGGATGCAGAAAATGATTGCTGGGTACTGGCCCGGGGCGCTGACTGGTCAGCAGCACGGTGCAGTGTGGGGAGGGAGTTAACAGGCCGGTGACAGGATCCTCGCAGGCAATGTCAGGAGCTCGGGCAGTGCCGTTTGAGTCTAAAAGCAGTTAATAATAGAAAGGAAGGGGAGAAGAACGGAACAGCCTGTAGGCCTTGCAGAAGGGAGTGGCAGGGCTTGCTAGTTTGTCTGAAAACACGTGCAAGGGCAGAGATGGGGTGAGAATAAAGAAACTGATCTTTCTACTGCCTTTTACAAAAGATATCTGTGGGGAATTCGATTATCTCTCTACCATGTCTGCGTGTATCTCATAAAAATGAGGAGACTGATGTTTCGTGAACATCCTTCGAGGATTTTAGATTTCATTGCCTCAGTCTGCAAAATTCATTTAAACATCCAAGACCAATTACATTGTTGCTTTTTTTACCCCCGTTCCTTTTAAGAGGGTGAAAGAAAGAGATGTCTTGGTATCTTTTACATCTTATTATACCAAAACATGTGTAACAATATTAGAAGCAGACAAACACATAGGAGCAAATGAATGGAATTTACTGAGGGAGGCCTACATAATAGTTCATTTCCCTCTCTGTTGTTAGGGGATAATTAGCAAATACCCGGTCAAAAATCATTATGAATGCAAACCTGACATTCTTCTTCCTAAGAAACAATGTAGAAGACGTCTACTGATGTCTTTGTTTTTGTAACAACCCCTTAATTAACAAGTTGCTGGTGGGAACTCGGTGAGGACAGTTTTCTAAATACAGTCTCTCTTCACTATGCTATTAGTTCTTTTGTGGCCTATATTTTGCATATTTTGTGACCTATGCTTCACCAGCCTGCCTACACTTCCTTACACACTGACAGAATTACCAAATTAATTTCTAGAGGTTGTAGTTACCCACTAGCTCCTCCTTGGTAAGTATCCTGGTTTTCTCTTTGTTAAGAAGGTGAGCTCCCGTTCCTTCACCCAGCACTCCCCACGCTTTGAGGCGATGAGTCTCCTTGGTTATTAAGCTTGCCATCTTGCTGCTTGCAGCCTCTATCTGGGCTAACAAACTGGAATTGAAGAGATAAAGACGGTTACTAGCAAACAGAAGATAAAGTAAAATAATTTAAAAGGAGCAGCAAAGGAAGAGTTGTGGTGGACATGCAAAGGTTACCTGCTCTTTGGCAATTAGAGAGCTTGATGAGTATTTACTTCGACTAATGCAGTAAAAAAAACTGACCATTTTTCCTGGTCTTCTGTTTTCTTGTGAATTACACCACTCTGACTCTGACCGTGACAAGAGCTGTCAGAGCACGTATGGCACACTGACTAGAATTGGTGTGATATCCCAGAGCCTCACCAGTTGGTAGCACAAGGACAGACCCTCAAAATATTGTTGTTCCTGAGATTATGATGGGGATCTCTTCAGAGTTCATGTCTCTGAGATCTTCTAGACTTGCTTTACATAAATGTGAAATCGTGATCTGCATCATCTGATCTTCTGGATCAAGAATAAGTTTTCCGGTTCCAGATACACAAACTGCCAAACACGAGCCAACCTAATTGCTTCTCACAAATGTTTTCTAGCTACCAAAAAGAAACTTGCAGCACAATTCTGTAGTATGTTTATTACCTCGTGTAGTCTGGTGGGGACAGTGGTGTTTGGTTTCCTTTACAAGCCACCTGACTTGTCAGCAGCTCTGCCAATCTCACTGCCTCTCGCAAGGCAGAGTTGAACGTGACACAATGCTCTTCCTGACATTTCAGATCATGCTCTAATAAGTGCATCTGTTTGCTCACGCTTTCCTCGTATTCAGCAGCCAACTGTTTCCTTCGCTGCATCTCTTCTTCTGCCTGAGTGGGATGTAAGATCCAAACATCTCTTCGCTTTGTTTGCTTTATACAAATGTAAACAGCGATCACAACTTTTCTGTCCAAAGATGGCAAAGATTAGAAATTCAAAATAATTTTGATGTGTTCATTTGAATTTGAGCATATATATGCTAACAACTCTAATATGCTGAATTACAGTTATATAGCACGCAAGCTATATATCAACATCTCTGCAGATCTGAGTATGCTGATAACTTAGGTCATGCTCTTAACAAGTGATGTGATAAGTCCTTACTTAAGAATTAGCTCTTGGCACACTTTAGTGTGCAGCATTTACATTTTTCCAAGTGAGACAGTGAGTATATTACTGTTTTCAAGACATGAAATTGTTTAATTCTTAGAACTTTTATAACAATGTAAACAAGTACAGTTCTGATGTGGAAGAAGAAGTTGCAACACACACTCAGGCAATTAATTTATACTGTTTTCAAAGCTGCAACCTCTGCTACTGAAGCAGAGAGACCAGAGCTCCCAGAAGAACAGATGGGAGGCATAGATGTATCAAACAGATCAAGAAAAGAAAAAAAAGAGTAATCTTTCAGAAATGTTTCTGTGTTAGCACAAAGCACTAGCAGCAACTTCAAATGCTTTAAAGACCCAGCAAAGCCTGTTGTTTGCAAACATTTCAATGTTAGTTGTTTTGCAGCCTATGAATATGAAATATCTGCAGTTCCAAAAGTGAAGTTTTACATGACTATGCCTAAAATTATGAAAAGAGAGTACTAAGAATTTCATTTGTTATTCCGTGTGTAAATGTCGTTGAACTGAGCTCTACCTGCTGTTTTGCTTTTAAGTAAGCCTCTGTCACTGTGCTCTCGTAAGCCTTCGTCTCTTCTGGGATACTCAGTGTCTTTATCCAAAGGTTTTTCAGTGAAGATATTTCACTCGTAAGCTTGCGATATATAGTTTTTACCTGAAGTCCAAAAAATAAAAACAACAAAAGAAAAAGAAAGATTGTATTAGGACTGTTAGAGATAATAATTTGGAGATGATGAAGTCTCTCTTCTCTATGTCCTTAGAACACATGCTGGTGTCTGAGTTTTCAGTACAAAACGCACTAACTCTAGCTTGTCTCAGATCAGGGTATGATGATTTCTCCACACTCCTCATCTGTTAACGGCGTACTGTAATGCCAGCTCCTTCTACTGTCCTGTGAACCGCAAATGAACTTAGAGGAATATTACAGGTAGATTCTTCATTAGGGCGGTGAAATGCTATCTTATTGCTTTCAGCTGGGAGATTATTATAAAATTCAAATAACAGAGGGAGGCTCCGTATTTGCGTTACTGCATATTCATTTTTTCATTTATATTTCTCCTCAATCTAATCTGCAACTCGCATGTGCTTGACTAGAAAATGCATATTATTTTCATTTTCCAGATGAAAAATTGAAGCTGGAAGATGAAGTTATTTTCCCAAAAATTATATCAGTTCAGTGCAGAGCCATAAGAAAACCAAAGCTGTTCTGCCTTGAGGTTAATACTCTTACCACTGTTTACATGTTACAAACAATATGCTTAGGAATATCAGTACTTACGTGTGTTTCGTGTTCTAAAAAGATGAATGTTAAAATAAAGCATGTACCTAATAGCCAAAGCCTAATGAAACAACAGTAACAGACAAAGTTAGGTGTTCTGTGCCCTTTCAACATAAATATAAGTAGCTCTATAACACGATTTACCTCTTCTTTGAAATGGCCCAGTTTGGTTGTGACGGATAGTGACTGTCTCAGCAAAAGTTCAAAGAAAACACTGGTATTAAATGACTCAAGGTCTATCTGTTCTTCAGGCTCCCCAAAATCACCCCTTCTCAGGAAGCAGGCTGAAATGTAGATATTAAATTATTAGTATTTTTTCATTCAAGACTGTTTTTTGAACAAGAATGCGTGGAAATCACTGAACTTGGCAGCCATTGCCCACTGCTAAACACGAGACGCTGGCTCCGTTATATGCAAGTAATGAGGCAGACCCACAGTTGTTTAACTTTTTTGTTGCCTGACCTGTTCCATCAGCGGTGCAAGAGTCGTCATCCTTACTAGTGTTGCTCTGGAGTGAGGGGTGACATTTTTTAACACAAAAGACTGTTGATACCGTGGAGGAATAGCTATCAAGATTGTATTTCAGCTGCTGCCTTCGAAATGGAGGGCAGGTAGTGCCTTTCTGTGACCAGCTAAGTCCTTGACAAAGAAGCTGCGAAACACAACAAAATTAAAAACAAGTTCATTCCTTTTCTTACTTTGACATGTTTCTATTAATCTGACTCACATGTTATTCACCCAACAAGCAGGATGCATCATCACCTGTTAGGCAAAGACCCCAACAGTCTGTTTTCTAAGTAGATCATTACTCTGTTCTAAACCAGAAGAATTAGTAATCTCGGCAGATAAGGCTGAAACCAAGGGGAAGTAAGTGCAGTTATCTGTTGGTTGGATCTGCTGGATAAATAAATCACATTTTCTATCACTTCCTCAGTAGTCTGGTTACAGAATAAGCCTGTTGATTTCAGAACATGCTAGAAACATAAAGTAATGACTGTTTGGGGGAGTAACAGTCTGAAGGACCATCTCGGTTTTTAATTACACAACAGCAGATCTGTTTCACAGGTATATGGTGTTCACTGGGACTGTTGTTTGAATAAGGAGTGCAGAACTGAATATCGCATGAATGACCATTGGAGATTCTATTCATAACTGACTGACAGTTCTTTTTACTATCTTTCCAGGACTTAGCTACATCTTCTTTATTTTGAGGCGGGCTTGGTCAGATGTTGAAGAAAAAGCAATTATCATGTCATTAATGATTTCATTCCTTCCCAAAGAGAGGTGAGTTGTGAAGAATTTTGTTATAGCTTAATCTAATGAAATTCACTTTTAACTTGTGTTTCTCTTAAATGACCCATGGAAGAGGTATATATAATATATATAATATTGGGCCTCTGATGGTGCTGGATCAGCTCGTAGGGACGAATTTTACCCCATGCATAAAACATGTGGTTGTGTTACAATTTATTCTATTTTTTGACTTTATAGGTGATGCCTAAGGTAACAGATAGCTTGTGAGTTCCTTCCAGAAAATCTTGCAATATTCTCTAAAGCAAGTTTTGTGTAACCGTTACTTACTGTCAATATCACAGGGGCAATAAGCACTGTGAGAAGTCCTGTGATTACTCCAGTAATTGCTGCCCAGTCAGGTTTCAGTAGGAGGTCTCGTTGTCTTGCAATGCCCACCTGTACAGCATACCTGGGTGTTGCGGGGAAGAACGGCCCCTCTTCATAACACTGTCCTCCTAGCGGCATGACCCTAATATACTTCATGAAACGAGCATAAATAGAAAGGCCAGTCACATGTCGCTGCATCTGATTTAAATATACACGCTGATTTAAATAGGAAGTGTTATTACACTAAGTCAAAGCTTTGCAGCAATGGCACCGTTCTGTGCTCCTGTGTAGCACAGGCACATGCAAACTCACATATTCATTGCTGTACTCACCTGTATGGTATGATGTACAAAAATGAAAAGATGCTCACTATTATTTCTTAAATTCTGCGTGTTTCTAAACATTCCTATGGAACATGAAGTGCTTTGTGAAGAGGGACTCTGTAAAAGGCAGGATTCCTTGATACAAACCATTTTTTTGTGGCGATTGTCACTCAGCCGTAGCACGTAGGTACCAGGGTACTGGAAGCGAAAAAGGAAGAGGAATTTTTGGGAGGCCTCTCTTACATCCTCTCTAAGCCTTCGAAGGTCTCCCCAGTCAAAATTGGCATTTGTGTTGTACAAGTTGTTTCTAGGAGCAAAATTACACAAGTTAGTTCTTGTCACTACCCTTTTTTTTTTTTATTTCGGCTCATAATTACAGCAGAGATTTACTAAGGCATAGTTGTCACTCAGGGTTCATCCACACTGCTAAACTGAGGATCAGTGTGGGTTTAGGCTTTGACCCTCTAACTGTCCACACAACTCCACTCTACTCACCTCTTGCTTTGGTTTGGGCTGCTCCAACTAGTTGTCCCCAAACCA
>NW_009732273.1:73661-78594 GCF_000703405.1 Apaloderma vittatum | reverse complement strand
CAGGAATGAACCCTAAGCAGCCTGGATGTTTATTTAGTGGTGAAGAGATAGTCATTGATGCCAACACAGAAACCACATGTATGTGGCTATTAATTACGCATCCATAGCGTTATTTGTGTGCTTTGAAACTAGATGAATGGCAGAAATGAAATCAAAATGGGCCATAGGGGAAGAAATCCACAAACCTATCGAAACAAATAGAAGCTCCAAAGGCTTTCAGTGCAGTACTTGTTTCCTTTTAGGTTAATTTACCAACACCTAAACCTTAGCTCCAATAAGATCCTAAAACTCAGTAACTACAAAAAAGATAAAAGAACTTAAGGTCAGCTAGAGGGATTATACACAAGGTAATTCAGTGAGAGGTCAAGTTCTAAAGAATGTGAACTCAGGTTAGAAACAGCATCGGCAAGACATCAGAAATAGTATGTATATATTTAATTTTCCTTATTTTAATAAGCAAATGTCATTTTCTTAGCAACTTACATGCAGTGTCCTAATGTGCCACAATGTCTTCTCTGTTAAAAAGACATTAAAGTTTAATAATGAGATTTCTACTCTTCCTAGTCATGTTTTCTCTTAATTCTATGTTGAAAAAAGTGAAAACTTCAGCTTTGTTGTCTGTAGTTTAAGTGCATTAGCAAAGTTCTGTGTTCAGCATTTGTACTTACACATCATAAACTGGGTAATGCTCCTTGGAGACAATGAACGTGATGGTAACATTCACATTAATGCATGTGATAGGATTTAAGATGCCGGTAAATACCATTTTTGATGTGGAGTTTGAAGGTCTCAGGCTTTTTACCCAGGAAGGCCTGCGCTCTTCATGGACAGACTTACCTGTGAAAGCACAGACCTCATTAGGTTTGGATCATTACTGATCATTTTGTCTACAGAACAACTGCAGGATGTAGCATTTCCTTTTCATGACTTTATACATGCAAATTTGGTTTCCAGAATCAGGTTTACTGTCAAGACAATATGCAAACATGCCACTGGCATTTTCCCGGTGTTGGATCATTGTTCACCACATTTTCTTGTCATTTTGCAACAGCTCAGCTGAGGTGCATCTAGGGAAGAAGCAGCACTTCCTGCAAAATTGGCAGCCTTTATAAGGGATCTGTCCCTTTATGTTTAGTCAGATTTGGCTTGCCTATAGATTTGAGGATATTTCTGCAGACACTAAAGAGAGACGCAAGTCCTGCTTCTCCAGGAGGAAAGAATAATAAGAAAAGAGATCTGACACACCCAAAGCTAAGGACCAGATGGCAGGCCAGGCGAGAGGAACAAGACCTGTTTAGTTTGATTGTCGTTTAATTTGGTTTAATTTGGCACTGGAGGTGGTTGATACAGCAAAGCAGAATTAAATCTTAGAGAAGCTGTGTTAAATGCGTGCTTTGGAGCTTTACAGGAGAACTTGCCTGGAGTGGTTGCTGAAGAAGACCTAGTTTTGTGATGCGCTGAGGCCTCATTTAGCACAATGAATTTGTGAAATAGTTCTGGGTCTGGGTTATACACCCCTAAAAATCCTTTCCCTGAAGTGGAATAAAGAACACGGGTCACTTCTCGTTTTCAGTACATTGGACTTAGCTTTTCCTTTGAGTATCTGCTCACTAAAGGACCCAAGTGAGAATTACAAACTCTAAAACCAAATGGTATACTTCTTAGTACACTCTTCTTATTCTAGGGCAGTGCTTTAAAATGTTTCAGCCTTACTCAAGGCCTTTAGGGTTTGTTTGGTGTTGCAAGACCTGTTCCTTAAGTAGAAACTGGCTTGACTTGGCTGAAGTAAATGGAACTCTGCAAAGCTACCATGGGCAAATGATTCTGTCCTATTGTTATTACCAAATTTACATATGGTTGTGCAAATATGGCTTGCTTCTGGAATCCTGGGGAGAAAAAGTATTTTGCTTCTTTCTACTCAGTAAAAGCATTTTAAAATCCGAAGCCCAGGAGAAAATCTGTTACAGATAAAGGGCCTAAAGAAGGAGTCCTTTCAACAGGCAAAGAGATTCATCTCTGTTTATCATAATTTTGGAATGAGAGGAGATCTCTGTGTTGTAAATATCATGGAAAGGCTTGTTGTATATAAAAGCCATTTAATACCCAGAGAATACTATAGCTCCTGGTATCCCTTCCCTTACCACTCATTTTCACGATGTATGTTGGATGGGTGTATTTGCTTTTTTCTGAACTGCAGACATCTTTTAAAGAGAAATATGTTCTTAGTAGGACTGTCCTTAATTCTTCTAAGAAAACAGCAGTCTAGTAAGAAAAGAGTTCAGAAATTTTTTTAAATGAGTTTTTCACACAGTTGCAATATAAGACCAGGTACAGAAATAAGCTACACATATAATAGAATAGCATCTGGGGGTTTTGTTTGTTCCTTTTTATAACTCTCTGAGAAAAAAACGAATGAGGGTGGTTTTGGTTAAGGATTACTAAAAACCTAGAAAGCCTAGTGAAAATAGAATCATAGAATGTTTTGGATTGGAAGGGACCTATAAAGGTCCCTAGTCCCTAGTCCAACCCCCCTGCAGTAAGCAGGGACATCTTTAACTAGATCAGGTTGCTTTACTGATAATATGTAGACTGTGAAAATAACTGCAGCTTTTACCTTGCTCCCATTTCTGTGAGTGATAAAAAGATGAGCATTTTTCTCTGTACACCTGACCTGCAGAATATCTCTTTGTTGTCTTCTACACTGAGAATTACACACACTCTCTAGACTGTCAGTCTGACAAATGCAGAGGCCAAGAACCTTGTCATAGCCTTGATAATCTCCGGGGACAGTACAAACCTGCAGGAGGAAAACAAAAAAAAAGTGAAATAGCAGTAGAAGTAATACCTGGATGTTTCTTAAGTGAGAAGGGAAATCTGAGCTTCCTGTTTCAGGTTGAAGAAAAGGCAAAATGTCCTGTGAAAAGACTCGCAACACTTGGTTGCCGCGCTCTCTGTGCCTTCTGAGGGAACAGCTTGGGAGTTTGCTCTTAGGGCAGTTTCTGTGTGGTCTTTGGATTTAACTAGCACAAAAGTTGAAATACCTTCTCTGAGCAATAATGAGCCCATCCCCTCTTGGTTAAACACTCTCCGTCCTGATTTCGGGAAGCGGAATCTCGGCAAATAGCATACACTTGTCTGACACAGTGTCTTCTGTCACCTAGGGACCTCCGATAACCTGGAGGGCATGTGCAGTGAGCGTCACGGGGCTGGAAGAAAGAATGGGTATTTGTTTAGGAACCTGCAGTGTCTCACGCAGATACTGTTCCATACCTTGATGCACTAAGCCTCGCACCTTATCTGACCAAGGTCAGATGAAACTTTGATCTCCAAACATACCTTTCATCTGCCAGCGAAGGGGGAGAATTGATGTAGCCCTGAAGAAACTCGAAATAGGTCTGGGTCTGGTGGCCCCGTCCCACTCCCCATGGGTCTGTTTAAATTGGAAATGAGGTATAGGACTGAAGGCTGTAAACACTGAACAGAGAGACTAAATAGGACAGTGCAGGTAAGGTGAAGAGAATGAAGAAAAAAGTGTCAGCACTGAAGTGTGTTAAGACTGAACATGGGACTGCTACTGTACCTGAAACACCTGACCTTTCCCAAGACAGATACATGTCTCTTGCCCTTCCGCAGGCTGCACTGCCTCTGAGCCACACGGGAGACATGCTTTTTGGCCCGGCATGGGATTAAAGAAATCCACCGGGCACGTCAAGCAGCTTTGTGATGTCAGTGTTGTTCCTTCGGAACGAAAAGTTCCTGGGGGACACGGAATGGGTGTGGTGCTTCCTTCAGGGCAGAAAAAGCCTGTGAACAACAACAAAAATTCTTGTTAATTTTTATTACATAATGCAGCTGTATTATGTAGATGGATGGGCTAGCATCTTTCCAGTTTAAATATTGTAGCTTATTTGTGTCATAACACCTAAATCAGTTAAATCAGTCATGCTCCAACAAAAATATTCCCCTATTTCAATATTGTTTTACTATGCAGTACAGAAAGGGAGTCTTCCAATGTGCAAATCTTATTACAATAAAATTAAATGCTCTATACTTGTTTAAAGTTACTTACCTTTACAGTATGAATTTCAGCAAGCCCAATTGATTATCTAAGAGCTCCTGCAGTGTTCAGCAAAATTAAAGTCTGACTGCATTTTTGTTGAGCATTATGGGGCTCAGAAGCATTCTAAAGAATCTAATAATCTCTGGTAAATTATCTACAGATACCTGCTGGACAAATTGACAGATTCTGTTCTCTTCTTTTGCAGTAAATTCCACTTTGACAATCCTCATCGTTTTGAAGTTGTAGTTCCCCATTGTCACAAGGCAAGCTTGAAAAAAGCGAGAAAATGAAGAGGAAGAGAGCCATTTGTCTGTGGCACCAAGTAACGTGAATTGCCAAAGGCGGGTAAGTAGCAGACATACATAAGGAGAGTTTTCCTTTCAGCCACTGAATATTTAATGGTCAGTGAAAGTTAAAACATGCTAATGTATTGATGTAAAATATTCATGGAAGTTATCTGAGCCTATTGTACTCCCCTACAGGTCATACAACAGAAGCTGCGCTCTGTCCAAGCTAAAGAATTTACATAGGAAATATGACTGTTGCAGCACAGATAAAGTGCTTATTTCATGACTAGAGGCAATTTGCTACTGTACTTTGAAATCTGAAAATTTTCAGGGTCCCTACAGCAGCCATGATTTTTCAAAGTTTGTGAATCCTCCTTTGCTGTGGGGTGTGCTGGCTTTTATTTTTTGGGATAGGCTGCTCAGTTTCTGACGAGCACAACCCCCCCAAACTGTTAAGCAGTTGGTGTGTTTTCGGTGTTTATACTGTAGAGAGCACAATTCTTCACGGCTGTTTTGCCCCTCTGGTTTTCAGGTTCCGTGGCGGATCCTGCAATGCGCTTCAGGGACCTGCTTTGGAATGCTCTTT
>NW_009732273.1:67998-73650 GCF_000703405.1 Apaloderma vittatum | reverse complement strand
CTCCCGTGGGTTCTGCAGGTGGCAAACCCAGGGGGGGCTGCGGGGCGCGTTTCCCGGCAGGGGGCAGCCCGGCTCTGCCGGCAGCAGCGGAGGATGCGCTGCCCTCGGCTCCGCCTCAAATCTCTCGCCCGGACAAGGGAGAGGTGGCCTTGATGCCGCCGAAGAAGCAGATTTTTCGAGCGTAATGAGATCTAAGTGAAGGGAGTCAATGTCATATTTATTTATCTTTTCTGCAAAAGTTAGGACTGCATCTTATTTTGCAATATGCACGTTGCCAGAAATTGTGGGTGCTCCTTTGGCGATTCTGTGGTGTTACAGCCAAGGGTTAGTTGGTATACCGTTGGTTTTATATGCAGTAATGTCAGGAGTCCCCAGCCAACAGTTGTGCTTTGTAGGGGAGTGTGTGATAGAGTATCCACTAAAACAGTTTGGTTCTTAAAGTAGGATTTACCTAGATCTGAATTGCCTGTGCTTTACTTTCCAATCCAAAACATTCCCACTCTGTGGCTGCCTCGCGGTGGAAGTGCCTAAACTCACCTTCTTGTTTGAGTTTGCATTCCCTAAGCACAGAGATCTCTGTCTCTGAGCATGCCTGGAATTGCCCCTGCTGGAGAAATCCTGTGCATAGGTCCTGTCTAAAACAGATCGGAATGCAGGAACTAGCTGTGATTCTGCCTGATCTCCTGTCCCCTGCAGGGCTCTGCCTTGGTGCTTAGTCTCACAGCATACCTAGTAAGTTTAGGTAATTGGCAAATTAAAGGCAGCCATTTCTTCTTCTTCTTTGTAGTATTTTGGTGTTTTTTTGTTTTGTTTATGTGTTTTTTAGTCACAGATAAAGCCAGAGCCATCTGCTAGCTAACTTCCGTGGAGCTTCACTCACACAGAAATGTACTTTCAGAGAGGTTTCAATAAAAATCTCCTACCTGTGCCTCGCAGCCAGTCAGTATCAGTGAGCAGAGCGGGAACAGCAAAAGAGAGATGGTAGAGGAATGACTGCCTAACCTAGTTGTTCTGCTCAGCTGGAGCTCTGCAGCTGCTGAAGTTGTAGTCTGGAGAAGGCATTAAGTAGTTCTATGGCTGTGTTCAGCTCCTTCCCTCCAGCAGTCCGTCTGTATTTCAGCCAGCTGCTAAAGGCTCTTTGTTCTACTCTAAGTCTAGAAGTTCTGGTGCTGGAATAATTTTTTTTTCTTTCCAGGGAAGATTAGGTTGGGCAAGCCTCCCAGTAACGAGTCTGTTAGAGTTCAGCCTTTGGGAATGCGACCTGCATAATAGTGTGGAAATGACCGCAGAGATCCTCTGAGGCATTAGGTTTCCTAGGCCAGGAGTATGACAAGGAAGTATTTGATAGTCCTGTATCTCACTGCTGTTTGCTGCACAAACCAGTGTCCAGTCACAATGGGTTTAGAATAAGGAAATAGCTTGTGACAGCAGTTTCCCTCTTGAGTCTTAGGTTAGTGACTGCTTGTTGTTATGAGCAGATACACAACTTCCTTTTTCCACAGAACTGATAAACACTGCTGATGAGCGTGTCAAGCTGTCATTTTCCTGGCAGGGATTGGAGTTTAACATTCCCATAAAATGTTTTGTGACTGTCATCAAGACCAAGAATTAGTGCCTGAGCCGTTCTCAAAGACCTGGCTGACATGGTGACCCTTTAGCCGTTAGCTGTCTTAACCTCGCAGTCCAGCTAAAGAACAGAAAAAAAGCACAGGGGCACAGGTACAACAAACTGCATGTTATTGTTAGCTATTTCACTTCCTGAGCATTGAGATTTGAGAGTTATTTGTTTAATCACAGGGTATCTAAATAAGTAGGTCCCAATATGTTTGTAAGACCCATAGTTAATAAGATGGTCAAGCAGAATACTGGTCTTATTTCTCTCTTGAGTAGAATCATATAAAGGTTTCTAAACAAAGGGAAGGCTTTGTCCACCCAGCCGAAGGTGGTGTATGTTGTTCTGCAAATATTTGATGAACCTACTCCATAGTTATACCGTGTTGTTATTTTTTCCACATAAACTTTATTCTCCAGATAATGTTTACAGGAGCCTTTGATTCTGCTAAAGAAGGCCAGTTACCTTTAGGTAACTTTAGGTAGTGCTTGGTTTTCTGAAGAGAAGCTTATGCAAATGCTAAAACAGTTGTAAAGACTTCCAGTGAAAGGTTGGGCTGTGACAGTTGGCACAAAGCCATGATAATTCTGATGTTTTTTCGTGGCATTACCTGTAAGTGACTCTTGGAGGACTTGCTAATCTAAATACTGCGACTTACCTTGAACCCTTCGGCTTCACTCCAGGATGAGGACCTTGTGACAAACCTGGAGTTTTCATTGTGCTCCCTTTCATTTTCACAACTGGCTGGATTGGGAAGGGAGGCTGAAGTGAATTTCATGCCCTCAATCTGGGAGAAAACAGAAGACTTACAACTAGTTCTTGCAGACCTATTTCTTCTTTGAAAGAGTCGCAACACACGTGTATTTATTTTCCTGTGTTTGGCTTTTCTTTGTTTTTTTTTTTTTTTTTGCAGTTGTTGGGCATGTTTTGGTTTTTGGTGAGGTGGTGTGGGCTCTTCTTGGGTCTGCAATGTACCACACAAGCATGTGACAACACAACCTGCAGTTTTATAGGGTTATTTGTCATCTTCAGAAATTAAATTCAAGTGGTGAAAGTGATCCAAAGTGTGGAAGATTCTCATTTTGTTTTCCTTCCTCTTTCCATGCCTTCTCTGATTTATTTCTCTTTATTCTTCACTGCTTACTACTCTTCTAGTTTCTTCTTTTTGAGGAATCAAATGATCATAAGGTTTGTGGCACTCGGGGCTTGATTCCTGTGCGGAAAAACAACGCAAAAAAAAGACTGTTTGTTCTGAGACAATCCTGAAAAGCCAGCTGAATCATAATTTAAATTTAAACAAATGACAATATAGGGCAAAGAGTTCTTTTTTTTATTATTCAAGTCCCAGGGACAATGCAAAGAATGGAAGTTGCTAGGTGTTTTTTTTTGCTTTGACTTTATGTTTTTGAACAGCAATGTTTGGTAGCTTGATGGATTAAAACCTTGAAGTATATATCAGCATCTCTTCAGCTGAGCTTTGATTCTGGGAGAGGAGGTAATGTGGGGAATGTAACAGTGTGTGGCTTTTACTTCTTCAGGGAATTAAGCCTGAAGTTTTATTTAATCTCTAAAGAATGTAACTGAGGTTTTTGTTTTACAATAAACAAGTGGTTTTTTTTCAAATATCCTGCTGTGAACCTAGAAAATAAGAATCCAATTTGAAATTACCTGTACTAGATACGTAAATGTCGTGAAGTTGGACTTTAATAGTGTACGTGATTCACCTTAGCAAACACTGTTTGGCTGTGAACTCGGAAGAACTGCTGGGTTCTGCAGAAGCTTATCTTTTTTATATCAGAAAAGGGACTGGTTTTGTGTGTGGGTAATAATTCCAGTGAAATGGAAGGTCATGTTAACTAGGAATCGAAATATGTACACCTGGAAGCATAAGAAAATGAAATCAGAAACTGTCCAGTTACTTAAAATCCTAGTAGATTAATTTCTGTTCACTGGTACTCCCTAGAGTCTTTCTAGCAGGCAGATATTTCTTGCTTAATTGAAATGTGATTTCATCACAGCCTGAGTCGAGGTGTAAAGATACCTTTTAGTCCTGCCCTCTAAACCAGCTTTAGGGAAGGAGCAGAAAGAGATGCATGATCGTGGTGAAGCAAGTGATAAGTGAAGTTTAAAGAGGGCTGCGCTTTGTGGTCACTAAAATGCTTTGTTTGTGTGAATGGAAATCTTTTTTGTGCAGACTTTTGAAGGCAGGTTATTGTGTGTTTCTGTGCCACTAGCACACAATTAGCAATGAATACCTTTCTAGAAGTAGGATTCAAATACTGGTTACTCATCAGTAGCAAAGGGATACAGAGAGGTTTATTTAAAACAAAGCACATAATATTTAAAATCTTCCACTAGACTTTTGTATTAATTCATGCCACATGCTTTCTTTTAGATCTGCAGTGAGGTTTTATTCTGGGTTACACAGTAACCCTCTGCTTGCTGAGGTAATACTGTTAGGATTTCTGCGTGTGCTTATCGCACCACACTCATTCCAGTATTTGCGTTTGGAGATCTCGTTACGTTCGAAAAAATGAGACTTCTATAAACTTATTTGGCGAGTGATAACAGATGGAGTTAACAAACAGAGGTAATTAAGAGCTGGGACCTACCCAGCCAGGCTTCTTATGGGTGTAGCGGTGACGTATGGCAGTGCCATGTGGGAAGGCATGGAGCAGAGCAGTGCCTGGGGCCTTCCTGATATCAACTGGTTAACGTCTTCTTGGGGTTTTATACCTGAGAAATGATGTTTTATCCATTGGAGCCTAAACTCTTGCTGCTAAGTCAAGTGAACTCCAAAACTGTGCCACTGAAGTAAAGGTGAGGTAACTTCAAAGTGGATGAAAAATAAATTGTAACCTCAAAACCCAGGGAAGAAGAAATGAGCATTGTTTCTGGGGTGCTGAGGAAACTTAAAAAGAGCCCCCTTCCCCTCACCATCTTTCTTCAGGAAAAACATTTCCTAATAATCTCAGTTTAAACTCCTTTCTCCTCCTAGAAATCTCATGAATAGGGATGCCATGTGACCATCTCCTCATGGCTGTGAGTGACCAAGGAAAGGAGGGAAGCCTGAAACTCCAACCCACCTAGACTGTCTCAGGAAAGAAGGGAAATTTAGGGCTACTCCTGCGATTTCCAGATGCTAAGCTGCATGGTGTGCTTATCATCAGGACAAATTTAAATTTCTGGGTAAACCAGCTGATGAATTGTCCAGCAATGCTGAACTGCATCTCCTGGCGTGTGTGCGTGTGTGGCTGGGGCACTCTGGGTGATTGTGGTTGCTACAGCTTGAGAGCTCTGCTCTCCAGATTGAGTGGAAAGCAATGTCCCGTCCTCTTTCCTTTCCTCACCTCTCCCTGTCATGATCCCTCTTCAAAGTGCTGGAGAAACTCAATTTTTCAAGGGGTCTCCCGTCTCCAAATTTATTTCATCCGTCCTGTTCTGCACAGCTGCAGAAACATGCCTTATTTTAAATTGAATCTTTGGTTTCCAAGTTTCTCTAGCCAAAAAAAAGCAGGAAAAATAAAACTTGATGGGTGAGATTGTTCTAAAAGAATCTGAATCAGCCAAGAGCTCAGCCTCTCCCTCTTGCTTGGCTCAGAAACTTGGCTCCTCGGGCTCTGCTTGCAATTCAGACTGGTTGTCATCACGTGGAGAGGGATGTGGAATTACGGGAAAAGGGTTGCACAGTGGTAGGGAGGAAATGTTCGTGTTTCTATCTGAATGGCAGCTGTTGATCCGTGTTCTCAAAAGAGCAGTGGAGGGTTTTCTTTAGTGTTCAGCCTTCCCCTTTCTCTTTTCTTGATTCCTCATCTAAGAGATAGAATTCTTTTTGTTTGTGTGTTAGAAGGATATTGTGTAATTTTTATTTTTTCTATGTGTTTTACTTAAAATTATGGCATTGTTCTCTGTTTAGCGTTATCTTTTTAGCGAGAAACAGTTCAGATGCTTCTTGGCTAAATTTTTGGGATCGTATTCAAAACTTCACTTTGTAGACCACTGCAGTTAATTCCTAGATTGTAAAATTTTCTGCTAAGCTC
>NW_009732273.1:42459-67987 GCF_000703405.1 Apaloderma vittatum | reverse complement strand
CTGCTGAACGAGCAGATTTGAGCTGAGACCATCTAAAGAGATCTGTGGGCAGACTTGCAGTGTGAAGGAGGTAAAGGAAGTAAATACTATCCTTTTCTTTGAGACAGCCATAAATTAGTAATGGTCCTAGGCTAAGGAACTGCCTTGCTGGGGAGATTTTCCTTATGTGATGAGAAGTGAAGCAAAAGCCTTTAATCTGAGCCGTCAAGATTTCTAGTCCTATCTAGTCCTGTAGGTACAGGTCAGAGTGAATTTCAGCGCTGCCCTGCCCAGGTTGTTACCCTATACTGGGCCAGAAAACCTCTCCCCAGGCCTCCCTTGAAATTTTGCTGTTGAGGATAGTTGTCTCTAAAGAGCTATTTTATCACTTGCTGCAGGAATCATACTAGGAGCAGAGAATATACAGTAATTGCAAAGCCTCTATTTAAATGCTAACAGGTCTCTTTGCTCACAAAAAGAAAATAAAATTTTAAAATATGATTGCTGTAGAAATGCGATTTTCTTTTATTGAGGCTAAGTCCTGTTTGAAGCTTGTTAATAAACTTGTCTGTCTTGAAACAAAGGAGGTTTGGGGGGTTTTAATATATTTTTTAAAATAAATCACTTTTCCCCTCCAACTTTTTCTGGTAATTCTGTTGCTTCTGCGCAGACACCTCTGTACCCTTAAAAAAACCAAAACAACAATAACAACAAACTGTTATGTACGTGTCAGCTTTTAAATTGTGCTTAATCTGTTCTTTCTGTGATAGTCGCTTCTGTTGTGAATAAAGTATGGCTATACTAGTACATAAAAATCAGCAGGTTGCATAATGCATGAAATAACATGTTTATTGACAGGAAGTAACAATAAAACAATGTCAAGTAACAATAAAACAGTGTCAAGCATACCTAGAAATGTCAATGCAATTAATGTATAACTGTTATAGAATGTACATTCCAAGCTAGTTCAGCTTTGAGTATATTGAATAAATGTTACCTACCAATTGTTTAAAGTTCCTATCCTTTCACCTGAATGGTTTCCATGGGACTGAAAGAACTTGATTAACATTGTATTTTTTCTTTTCTACATGTTTTAAAAAACAACCTGTAAGCAAATTCATTTTTCTTGACTGAGAATGCTTGTTGATGCACTTCTCTGTTCACCGTACTACTTCTTGGTCCTATATGTGATGCAGAATTTCTTGGATAGTTTTCACTGAAAATACGGAGTCTTTAACCTCAGTGAGTGTTGGACCTGATCCTTAAATCACACAAATGGAAGCTGAGTAACCTCATTAATTCTCTTCAAATGAATAGAAAGTTCTATGGGTGCAGCTATCAGTTAAAACGCAAACATGAAGGAAGAATGAGTGGTGATGAGGGGAACAGTGAAAAATCATCCGAGAGGAAAATATTTGTATTTCCAAGTAAAACCTGGGACAGAAGGGAAAAAGAAAACACTTCACATGAATAAAACATGAGGGACACCTATGGAAGGAGGTGGATGAATATTCCCAGGTGTTATACCACTCATCATGTAAATAACAATTTTATGTCTTTTTAAAAATACTTAAAAAATATTGAAGTATTGTGTTTCATTCAGACTAGAGTAAATACAGAAGAGTATACAAGATGGCCAAAGTCCCAGTGGAATTAACTTAAACACTGTCATTTTTCAGTAAAACTTGATTCGCGTTGTGCAACATAGCTCTTGGAGCTTAACACTTAAGGATATCCAAAAAGAGGAAACCAATCTTTTTTACAAGCAGAAAATGCAAAAGGTTCATTAAAAAAAATATTCCCCAAACATGCTGAGTACTTAATACTGGATCCTGCAATGGTTACAAGTGAAATATCCTATTTATTTCAATAGGAGGTATGTACATGAGTTAATTGTTGGATCAGGCATTTTGTAAGTTATGAAAATATATATTGCTCCATATGTAGCAAACAGGGAAGTTTCATTGAAACCAGCTAATTCACAATCAGAAGTTAAAATAAAATGAGACTAAGTCTGGGAAGTGGTTGTTTTTTTTTGACAATAATCTTGTATAGGAATTCCACTGAATACCAGTGTATCTGTCAGCAAATAATAATTTAAGCTGCTCGTTATCCTTCTAACTTGCAAAATTGCTTAGTATAAAAAATTATCCTTGAAAAGTGTTGTTATATACTTAAATTTTTAAAGGCATATTCCTCTGTTAGATCACCCAGAATGAAAGGAACTGATTCAAAGCAGCTGCTGTCCCAGACTACACCTACAATACATTATCGGTGGCAAATTCTGATTGCATAAACAAAGAGCTTGATTTATGTTGAAAAAATATGCTCCGTAACAGTGTGTAAGTATGGTTTATTTTGGACATTGTTTGGGGTTTTTTTCCTCCCAATAGGACTGCCGCAAAGTGTGACAACTCAAGCCTTGGACAAATTCAGAGCCATACTCCAGAAAGTATTGAAGACAGCTGATCGTACTGTGAGTTCCCGTAGGTCAAGTTTAAAATTAACATAAGTGCATCTGAACATTAAGTTTGGACTGTAAAGACTGGTACCCTCAAGACTGGGCTCTGAGTGGCTAAAATTGAAGGATTTTTTTCTTAAGCTAGGCACCTGCATTAAAAAAATGTCAGGGCTTCAGATTGTAGAACACCTACAACTCAGAATTCAGAGAAGAACAAGGGCTCAGCGTTGTGAGAAAATTAAGACCTCTGCATTTACTGGAGCATTTAACACTGAATGTCTTACGCTGTTGAAACCTGACTCGAGGATATTCGTTATTTATTAGTTTGCTCTTTAATTCTGGGTACTGAGGAGATATTTTCAACAGTCAGTTCAAGCTATAATACATTTGAAGACTTTTACTGTCCTCTGTCTATTCTTCAGCAGCAGTTGCAGCAAACGTACTGTGAGATGCAGATAATCAGCCTTATCAGCATTTCCCTGAAAGGCAAGAAACCAACAAATATTGAGCTCAGTCTGTGTGCTAAGTGTCTCTTCTAATGCTATGTATTTATTGCCCTATTTTCTACTTGGTTTTGAATGAGTAAGGAGTTTTAGATGCTGTGCAGAACTGTGGAGTTAATCCAAAGTCTACTGTAAGCCCCTGGGCATTTTTCCATTAGTTCCACATGAACTGATGATTAATTGTTAAATAGCAATGCAGGGGATGTGCTAGAGTTAGCTACTACATTACAGCTGTTGAGTTGCCAAGACCCTGACTAGGTAAAAACAGTTTCCTTCGGTGAAATACCTTTAAGAATGCTGTCAAAGAGGCTCCAAAGATGACATGGAAAAAAGTTCAGAAAAGGCATCTGGTGATGAGAGATTGGGCATTCTTCTCAGAGCATCCAGTGAACTGGAACTCTATACAGAAGAAGAAAGAACAGTAAATTTCCAACATTAACAGCGATGCAGACTTTGTCTTACAGAGCATAACTGTTGAGGAGATAGGTTCCTGCGTGCCTTGAAATGTGGCTTTAGGTCTGTACTTCTATTTGAATTCTTATTACAGTACTAGTTTCTGTATGTGTACGCTGGTGGGAACTCTTATCTGACAGTGTCAAAAAAGACCTTGGCAAAGGCAAAAGGGCTGTAACGTTCAAGTCCTGAATATTGGCTTAATCTTGGAGAAGAATAGTGGAATCTATAGTGGATAGTGCATTATTTCAATAGAGCAGAATTTCACCCTAGAAACTGAACCCTCTGCTCAGCCCTCACGCTCCTGCCTTTCAGTGCTGATGAGCAAGAGATGCTCACACCCACTGGGTAATCTGGTTATCTTTTTGGCCGGGCAATGCAGGGTTTGGGTATTCTGGTGTTGAATATGTGTGCTGAGGGACAGAGAAAACGAGCTCTTTTCGGAAGCTGTTGAAGGTAACAATATAGTGGCAATATTTGGACCTGTAGCATTCCTTTATCAGCAGAGGAAGAATTCCCCCGGTGTTGCTTCTGAGATACCTCTTTCTGGCTGGGTGTGCTGTACAATGTTGGAAATGAAGGTGGGGTTGCTAGGAGGAATTTGGATTGGGGACAGGTGTGATCAGTATGCAGCACCTGCATGCAACGGGATTGCTCTTAGTTATAAGAAATGTCCCATCCCTAGAGCTGGAATGGGACCAAGCGTGGTAAGAGCTTATAGAGCTTTTCCCCGAAAAAAGGCATTTTCTGCCCTATTCAAGATAGGCCAAGGCTTGAGGCCTCATCTGCTGCAGTTAAAAGATGGTTCATCTTCCATTACAGCATTTAGTTTCTTGGGTACAAATGCTAGAGCCTATGTAACGGCAGTTGTGGATAGTTACCTCTTGAAGAATGTTCTGTCCCTTAAGCTTATGAGTCTGAAGCAAATGCATGAGTTCTGTGTTCTCCTCAATTTTTAAATAGGTAGTGGTAATGTGATGGGAATTTAGTACCTGCAAATGACAGTGAAACCCATGATTGCAAAAGAATAAGAAAACCTAAGGCCACAGTAAACAGGCTGCTGGTGGTCCTCACCCGAAACTCAGGTTTTCCTCCCATTTGTAATAAGCAGTTAATTCCCTCGAGGATTTGATCTTTGCGTAGTCTGAGAAACCTTCCCATGTCAGTATCGATGTCGGTTTTTTGAGATTCTGTAACTAAGACGGTATGGGCAAGAGCAGCACACTGCAGTGGTGTTAAACCTGAACAGAACAGACCACAGGAAAGTCAAACAAATCCAGTGCATGAACATCTTCCTGGAGTAAAACATCCCACACTTGGCTGATTGTAAGGGGTGCCCTATTGAGACTAATTGTCTCTCCTCCTAGACTTTTTAAACATGAAATTCAATATTCTTTTGACTAGATAAAATCCTCTTACCATAGTGGTCAGTCAGATTCACTTCCACACACACCCCATTGTTTTTGCAATTTTTCAAAATCTGAAATGAAGAAGATTGAGGTAAGTCCTGATTTCTGGCAGTTTCAGAATATCCACTGCTCCCCAACTCCATCTTACTTTAACCATAGAAGACCAGAACTGATTTTCTGGTATGGAAAACCCTAGTATATTTTAAGCAAAAACCCATGCATTTGCTGTCTTTGCTCTATGTTTGCACAAGTCTTCGTGTAACATAAATGACCAGCTTACCTCTAAAACTCTCAAATATCCGTTCTCTGCGCACAGGTGGAGCGGAGTTTTCCCCAGACTGTCCTGTTCATTGATGTTAGCTCCTAGGGATATCAGGTCGCTCACCATTAGGTGTTGGTTCTTTTCTGCAGCAAGATGTAATGCAGTCTAAGAGGAGAAGAGTGGGAGAAAATCATTGTGAAAAACGAAAATAGTTTTAAAACAATGCTTGGTAGAGGATGAGGTGGGGAGTTGGCACTCTGGGGTCTCTTCCCAGTTGTGCTGATACTTGCTCTATGCAGATCCTCCCCGTTCCTGTTTTCCCCTCTTTGCAAGCACAGTAGCCACACCTTGGCCAAAAGGATGCTTGGTGCTTGACTGGGGTTTGAAAGACATTTGAATGTGATAGAAAATGATGCTGTTCTTGCCAAGTTAACATCCTACCCGTTTCTCTGCATCCTTCTCGTCAATCTTATTTAGGGATGCAAATCTCCGTGCAAGCGCGTAAGTCAGAGCTCTTCTTCCCTGAGCAACAGCCTTGTGCAGCAGCCTGGGATAGAGCACAGTTTTAAACCATTAGAAGACAAAGCAGTGGCTAAAGGATTTCTTGGTCTTCCCTGCTTGCTATTATTCCATTCCTCTTCTCTCCAGCAGCTACTCCAGCATTCCTTTTTGCTAATGATCTCTGTTTCCTCTTTCAGTACAAGGGAAGTGGTGTAAGTTAGCTAAAAGGTCAAGAGAAGGGGAACCCTCCTCTTGCACTTAAAAGAAGGATTTCCAAACTACAGGTTGGTCCCGTGGAGGTCTTAATTTCTTAATATGATTAGTTTTGCTCCTGTGTGAGAATTTTTTCTGTACTGTTTAAAAAATACGCAGGAAATATGGTAGTGGGAGGCTTATTGTAACTTGTTTGCAGTTATGTTATTGCTGAAAAGTGAAGTCTGTAGCCTTGTTATCGCACTGAAAACAATTATTCTGAATGGAACATGATACTTCGTGGAAGAGCACAGTGCTATGTTTAAGTTTCTCTGTGTGGGTTATAAATACTTTAAATTAGTTACAGGATTGTCTATGTGAACAGGAATTAATCTCCTCCAAGACTAGGACAGTTTGTAAGTTATGTCATGCTTTCTGATTTGATGCCATCTTCCCAAAACTATCTGAGCTGTGTAGAACTTAGTAAGAGATTTTAATCTCTTTTTATTTGATAAACAGCTATTTTCTCTATAAATGTGCCATTCCAGGGAGAATGGGATCAGTAAAACCTTTGCTTTCATTTGATTTCTAACAAAACAGCCACTCCCAGTTCTTTGGAAGTCTCTGCTCTAGACTAGCAGCATATTGTTGTAATCCTCCCACCCATTTTTATTACCAACTAATAATGCGAGTAATTATACTGAGAGTGTGCAGCGTGGAGAAGATCTCTTTTGCATATCTTTTTTTTTTCCCCAGTAGCAGTTACCTGCTTTGCTTGATTTTAATTTTCATGTGAATGTCTACATATACAACTCTTGAATATTGTTAACACTCTGAATTTGCCCTGATGTCGGCTCTAGCTTGGCAATACTACTGCAAATACAGTATCTTCCTATTTTTACTGTCAGCCTAAAACTGTGTGTACTAACGTGAGTTTGAGCTTTCCGTTGATCAAGGAAGCCTTTCCTGTAGGTGTGCCCAAAACTAGCAGTTGAAGTTAGAGCAAAGCCTCAGGACAAGTGGTGCTCTAGGAAATAGAAATCAATATATTTCAATAGAAAAAATTGAGACCTGTTGCCATTTTCATCAGGTGCAAGCAGTTTGTCCGCTGGGATATTTCTCAGGAAATTTTCTTCCCTGTGTAGCTGGAACTGGAAGAAGGAGATGGCAGAGAGATCCTGCTGCGTGTAGGAAATTGGGGTTGACTTTGAATGTCCCTTGAAGTCTGGAGAGCGTCTGTTAGTTTCCGGAAGCGCGTCTGAGTAGCCTCCTGGTGAGTTAAGGGGTGGACACGTGTTCTGGGAAGAGTGCCTTGAGAAATCTTTCTGGCTATTTGTGCCTGCATCCTGTATCCAGCACCTACTCTCTTTCTCGCTTGCCCTTGAGACTGTTCCTGGTGAGCTGGACTCTTGCATGTTCTTCTGATCGTTGTGAAAAGAAGTCTCTGCCTCTCCCCGCAACGCTGAGCTGATACCTTCAAAACAGCAGCATGAATGCGCCTTGGTTAAGCTGTGGCGTCTTTCCTGCAAGCTGCCAGCTGCCTGCTTGCTTCCTTCAGTTTCCCACCGAGAGGCTTGCAGATCTGTGGAGAAGCCCTGCCAAAAGCCATCTGGCACAGAAGGCAGAGACTCGTTCTTCAGCTGGCTTTTGTTCAAATCTTCCTGCAGTACCTCCACCAGCATATCAAGGTCCTCTAAGCCTTTCAGTGTTTGCCCAGCACTCTGCTTGCTCTGAAACAGCAACCAAAATGGAGAGGGTGGAAGATGGGGGAGGGAAATCAGGCATGAATTGTCCTGTTCTCATGCAGTGATATAACATGAAATATGCCTGAGGAGACTGGCAGCACAGAGTTGAAGGTGTTATGCATACCTGTCTAAGCTGCTTCTCTGTATAAGGGTGAACTCTTCTCTTTTCTGTTGGAAAAGAAGAAATAAGCTATTTTGCATTGGGGGAGGAGGAGACGCATACAGAAGACATTCTCACCAGAAATTTTGCCCCAAATAACAACTGATAACACATACATGGTGGTGATGCACAGCTGGCCTGCTCCTGTAATTTAAGGGGAGCCGCGAACCATGGGAGAGAAGTGGTTCAGCTATTCAGGCACCTAACAGCGATGATCGTACTGGAACAGGAGGTTCTGTTACCAAGAGAGGAGTTTTCTAACCTGTTTTTACTGATGATCCTTTAGCGACCATCTTCATTAATGAGGCTTCCTGTGGAGACAGAAGCAACTCAATTTGAGATGCTTGCATGAGAAAAGAATCTCACAAGTACCATAGCACAAAGTAAGTTAAATTGTGTACTGTGCACAGCAGAGACTGCAGGTGAATAAATTTCCATGTGGGGAATTCATGGAAGGTCCTAAATATATTCTAGAGCAGCCCAAGCTTCTTGGGCTGTTTTTGTGGGTTGTTCAGAAATCTGTGTTGCTACAGCAAATTTCTTATTGGTGCTTGGGGCCGTCTTTGTGTTCATCACATGATGTATAGTATCCAGAGTTCTAGTGGTCACTGTCTTGGAAGTGTTCCTAGCATAGGCCCTCAGCCTTTTTAAAACTTGGTATATTCTCCACCTTCATCAAAAGCATTAATTTGGTGGATGGAAGAAGCAGGAGCTGTAGGTGTAACCGCTCCAGAACTCAGGCAGAGTGGGAGTGTGATGTGTGTGCACCAGGTTGTTACAACTCTGGGAGCAACCTTCCTAAAGTCAAGAACGGTTCTCACCTTGCTGTGAGCTGGGTCCAGCTCTTTGGAAAGCCGAATCTTTCTCAGTAATTCCCGTACTGGCATTTTTACTCTCACACCCATGTAGCGCTTCTGAGGGGCATCAGAGACAAGTCCAGAGTCTGGAAAAGTCATAACATGGTACTTAAGGTAACATAATTCTCTGAGCTATTACAGAATAGTGGGAAGACGAGGTCCCCCTGAGAGCCTGTGATTCTGATGTTCATCATCAGTTGTGGGAAATTTCCACATCACCCTACGCGTTCCTTAGTTCTGGCCAGCTCTCTGCTGAACTGTTACTTCAGTGCATTGATTCTCAGGCTTCAACAGACTGCAGGGCCTCACGAAGGGAATTCTCTTCTTAAGAAGCGAAACAGAAACAAACTCTAAAGCTGTCTCTGGCATCTGAGGGCATAAGCAGAGAGCTGAGCTAAGCTGCAAATTACCACATGAAGGCTGTTGTCAAACTTCAGTGTCCAGAAACAGTTTCAATTTTGAGTTAAGGAAGAGAGAGACTGTCCCAAGTGTAAATGTGCCGCTGAAGCTGGAGAGAGGACAACAGGGGCAGGGTAGCAATGCAGAAGGAAATTCAGATGGAGGTTGGAAAAAGCAAGGAAAAGAAGTCAGATATTTCTGGTTTAGAGCAGAAGTAAAGGTGCTGTCTCGAGGCTTTACCTTGCACAGTTTTTCTTGGTGCCCTTCAGCTCAGGGATGCTCTACTGACTTAGAGCACATGATTGCTTTTGGGGAATATGTTTTCACTGTTTATGATCACTGCCTCTCTGGGTGAGCTCGAGCCACGACACCCTCTTAGTCATGTTCTAATTTTCATCTGTTGCAGTAACTCTGTCTCAGTAGTTTCATGTCATGTGGTTATATTGCTATCACTGGAGCGATAACAAACAGAATTATTTGAGAAATGACGTAGTGATGCTATGTCCAATGTCTTTCTCCAATGGTTCTCGGTGTGTTTGGAAGCTGATGTGGTGTGATTCAAAGGGAAGTAATGATTTTCTGTAGTGAAATGAAATGGTTATTTGAGAATATATATAGTTGTCCAAACAAGCTTGTCTTCGTCAAAACAAGCTGCCCTTTAATTGTTTGTGTTAGGTCTTCCTGCATCTTGTACTTGAATCCTCAAACTTGAAAGGCTTGACCAGATTAGGAGCTTAAATACACTGCTTTTGAAATGCTCTTTATGTAACACTGTTGCTCCCCCCAAGAATGATCATGTTCTATAGAATGCACTCCGTAACTGCTATTGTCATTGTAAAATGATAGATTTATTTCATTAGTTCAGGGTCTTCCCAACTAGTTAGCACATAAAATACACCATATAGAATGCCACTGTTCCAAAGGAGCCCAAGTGCTGGGAGTCAGAGCGTAGGCTGCCGAGAATGAGGAGTCACACAGCAGCAATGCCTGCTGGAGCAGAGAGAAGCTTCTCTCTCTTCCTAGTGCAGCTCATGGCACGAGGAATGAAAACAGCACTTGTGATTAAAACACACGTATGATTAAACAACACAGCAGCCTAAACTGAAAAAAAAAGCATATGCAGCTTGGGCAAGCAATTTCTATTACAGGAGTAGTCAGCTTTAAGTAAAACATGAGGTGCCTGTACCAGTAATAGTCCTTGACCAAAATCTCTCTGTGCGCTCCGTAGCCGCTGCTGCAGTCCGGATGGCTGAGTCCTCTGGAGGAGAGCTGTAGGAGCTCGACAGATGGGAACGGTGCGCCTCCCCAGACTCAGGATGACTTGGTGTAGGCAATATTGGCATGGAAACCAGCCACACAAGATGTGGTTTCTAGTTGCGTGATGTTGTTTCTCTTCCCTGCCCCAGGCAGTGAGAGGCTGACACCCCTTCACCAGGAGGGCGATGAATCCCAAGTAGCAAATGGTGCATTTGAATATATGTTGAATTGTTTTGTGCTAAGATTTCTGGTATTTCTGGATGTTTAACTTAGCACTGAATAATTAAAACACTAGGATGTTGAAAAATAGTTTATTTCACAGACTGCGCTAGAAGTGGGAATAACTCCCTTAGATTGATGTTTTCGCAGTGAATTATTTACTCTTTTTAGAGTATTTTAAAGGCCTCTGAAAAGTTTTATAACAAAACAAACCTAAAACCAAAATTGCTCTTTTCCAAGCTATTTTACAGTAAAAATGCTTTATGATGGATGAGATTACGTGCCCAGATATATAATTGAAATTGAAGAACTCAGCAAAGGCAATGATTCATCAAACACAGTTCCATAGGACTGTGTAATGGTAATAACTCAGAAGGTCATGTCTGTCACCTTGCAGTTAGATTCAGAACCAAGCTTGCCATTCAGCAAAATGCTAGGTAGACAGAAATAATGGAATATTGAGCATCCTTTACAAAACAGAGTAATTTCTGACTTCAGCAGCAGACTACAACAAAATAAAAACAAGACTTGAATAGGAGAGTATGCTGTACATCTTCAGTGCTATTGCCACAGAAGCTTAATATGTGCTGTTGTTAGTAGAGCTTTCTGCTAGCACAAAAGGAGTTGCAAGTCAGTGTACTTTACTACTTTGCAAAAGAAGCATAATACTGTTGCATAAAATAGAAAATGTGAGTAAAGATTTGATCTTACCAGTGGGAGCAGACATCTCTTGAGCTTTTTGTGAAGGAGGAGGGTACGTCTTGGGACTCACAACATTAAATTCAGTTAATCCAGAGTCTGGCAACGATGGGCTGTCTTGAAAATAGCTTTTGGGACTGGCAGTTTCTCCAGGCAGTGGGGATCCCTGGCCTGGACTATAGCCACACACTTCATTCTCACTGATGTTTTGATTGACCAGCAGTTCAGGACTCATGCAGGCTGTTTGCAGCATTGCCACTGCGTGTGTAGAAAACGATGAAAAAGAAGAGAGGAGGAATAAAGCTTGTTCGGTTGTGTTAAAAAAAAAAAAAAATCAATCCATTTTCACGTTGAGAACATGGTAATTGCATTTAATTCTGCAATGTAATTAGCCACTATGAGTTGGGTCCAGCTTCCCTCTTCTCTTTTTAGCAGTAAGTTATAGCAGTTGCAGAATAAATCCAGCCTGGGAATCCTAGCAGTCACTGGAAACAGCTTTTGAGAGTTTCTTGGCTGCAGTTCTGCCTTGCTCTTTATAGTCGGGTATGGCTGGAAGGATGGCCTGGGAAGGCCCCACCCTCTTTCCTAACAATCTGTGGCAGCTGATGAAGAAATTACTTTTCCCAAGAAGAGATTGAGTACAAGTTGAAGAATATTTTTTCTTAGGTATGAAATAGAAAGATTAAGCTCTGGCTGATTTACTGCAAATGGCATGAGTAGGGAAAAGCAACATCTGTATTAATTAGGCTAGTTAACAGGATTGTATAAACAAGTAACTGATCCTGAAGTAAATGTTTTAGGAACTATTTTATCAAAAAAGAAAAAAGCTTTTAAAGGCTCTGTAAGAGGACATACATGAAGCAGAAATAAATAATATTCTCATAAACATGAATTTCAGCTAAAGAAAGATGTCTCCTGCAATCTGCGTGGCTTTGAATCTGTGAAGAGAGAGAAGTGCTATGTGCTCTGTTAAGGATAATATTGTTTGACTTGTGACAGGTGCCACTATTAAAACTCAATAGGGTTAAGAATCTACTTGGATGGTTACTCTTCATATAGGAAGCCTATTTCCTTGTCACAAGGAGACTTCATCGTCAGATATAAACTCCATTCTCATGTCCCTGGGAGATACATTTCATTGTACAGTCCCACTTGTGGTCTGTGCCATTTCGACTCAAGAAGCAGATATTTCTCATGAGTATCTATTTTGGAAAGAGATTAAAAAGTTTATGAAATGCAGCAGCTTCCTTAGCTGTACCTTGGAAAGCATTCCAGCTTTACTCCCAAGCAGAATCACCGTTATGTATCAGTCTGAGCAGAACGCAGTCAGACTCTCTGGAGCAAGTTAAAAGAGCAATATTGCCTACATGTGTTTGTTTGAACTGGGTGATGACTCCTGTCTGTGGAGCGCACGGTCCTCTGTATCCCACTTTCTCTGAACTGTACTAACTCCACTCTCAGGGATGTTGAAAGAATTATTTAGGTATTGATCGAAGCCAGGAGATTTGACACTTGTAGAACAAGCACGGAACCGGGAACGAAGCTGCGTTGCAGTAGCACTGGGAGGGCTATTGCCTGGCTCCGTGCCCCACAGATCTAATTATCTAGTAATGTTATTGCATTTGGATCTGAAAAACATGAATGCATTACGGGAGAGGCATGGCTAATGCATCCACATCTTTCCATGGCTGTCCATTATTTCAACTAACAAAGGCAAGAAATCTCTCTTTTATTCCTGTGAAATCCGTAGGGCGTTGTAGTCTTTTTTTCCAGGAATTAAGGACATGTAGTGAACCAATATTCCAGTTTCTTCCTTAGTGAATTGTAACCAGTTTGCTGAAGGTAAAGGCTATTTCAGAAGTTAAACTGTTTTTTA
This sequence comes from Apaloderma vittatum, assembly GCF_000703405.1. Taxonomy (NCBI): domain Eukaryota; kingdom Metazoa; phylum Chordata; class Aves; order Trogoniformes; family Trogonidae; genus Apaloderma; species Apaloderma vittatum. The sequence continues at coordinate 55,015 of NW_009732273.1, read as the reverse complement.
GCTTTCTGACATTGAGACAGCTGCAAAGAGTGTCTGTTTTTAACTGAAAGATGCATTCTGCTCTGCTTTGGTAAATGTTCTTCCGTTTCACCCACTTTGCCTTGTTGATTGTGTAAGTCTAGGACAGGCTGGAGCCAGGGTCTAGTTCCTCAGTGACATGAAAAAGTATGTTGTTCTGTGCATGGTACTGTTCAAATCAATTCAAAGAACTACTCAACACTTGTATAGGTGGGAGAATTTGGCGTGCTGCAAGCAGAAAGTTACTGTGGTGAATCATTGCATTTATTGGGCAGTAAATCACACCAGAGATTTTTCATCTTTCTATTCTGTTCCCTACTCCAGCCCATATGTTGAATAGTTTTCACTGATTGTTTATAATATGCTATTACATTCACAGTGAAAGCAGGAATTAGCCTGGTTTTATGGTACAGAAAATGCATCCCTGTAGCCATGAGAAGAAAAGCAGATTTCCAAAATTATCAACAAAACCCTTGGAATGTGGCCACTACAAGAAGCAGTCTCCAAGGCTTCGTATTTCTTTAACTGGGAATCTTGTGGTTCTCCTGCTTCCAGCTTCAAAAGGTACCTGATATTTTAAGCGAATACTTTATTACTCAAATTTCAAATAGCTCTCAGGAGCCTTAGTCTGTAAACAAGTACTGCTGGAAATGAGCTGTCCATTTACAGCTTCATCTTTGCCTTTTCAGTAGCAATTTCAAATTCGGACCTGCTAATAATGCTGTATCATATCCTCTTGTATAGGTTGTGGCAAGACGAGTTTTGGCGCACACAGCAAGCAGAGAGATTGCAAATAGGGCTTTCTAGGATCTGTAGATACTGCTTCAGTTCGTACTTCTTGATTCCTTCAGCTGTGGACAGAACTACTTACTACCCAGTGAAACCTAGGCTGGGAAAAGTGTTTACTTCTCAGGGGCGCGGAATATTTTCCTTATCTTCCACAGTTTTAGTGATTTCTGCTTTTTTAACCTACCCTGTACTATCTGTTCTCAGAAAGGGAGAAAACTTCAGGCATCGAAGATGTAAGAAATGAGGATACAAGTATGAATGTTTGGATAAAGGTCTTTAGCGACAGTCGTCTGGGGGACAGATTTGGTCATACGCAGAGCTGTCTTTAGGAAAGACTGGAGTGTGGTTCCCATCTTCTGCTCGTGCCCCCTTGTTGGGAAAAATTAGATGCCAGATCTTTCAGTGGTTGGTTCGTTTTTTCTTCTTTTTTCTTTCTAGGTACGCTGGTGTAACTCCTGGCATACCGATTTGATTATTCTGATTACTCATGCAATGTTTTCAGCAAAAAATAGCCGTCACCATCTGGAGGTTCCTAGCAGATAACTGTAATTAAAGCAGTTCAACAGTTCCTTTCCAACTGATTTGTGATGGGCATCTCTCTCCATGTAAACTTTCAGATTATGCTGCCGGTGGGTAGAGCTCCTTTTATATCTTTGGATGTAGGATGAATGCTCTCTGGCTTCCTCCATCCCTTGTTGCTACATGTTTCTTTAGTGCACACACCCACTTTAAAGGCATTTGCTGGGTTAGGTGTTTGTCTGTCTTTCCCTTTAGATGCTGTTGTTTTGCCAACTGTTAACTCACCTGACTATGAAATCCTTTGTTGCAAAGGTTTCCTTTATTAATATTCTCTTTCACATACATAGGTGTCAGGAGATGGTGGGCTTAGTTTGCACTAATGTAGAAAGTGAGCATGAGGCTTTCCCTTGCATGTACTTTCAATGTCTGACTAGAATATAGATAAAATACCAACCATATATATATATAACTGTCTTTAAGGGTGAACATCATACTGTGTAAATAGGTCTTAAACTGAATGGATAACCACTAATTTAAAAGGCACTCAGTGAATAATGAAACCTATAAAATTCAGATCTAGTGCAGAACATGCATGGATTTTCCCTTCTTCTGAGTAATTCCTCTGGGAAGCAGTGTTCTGCTTTGCATGCCCTCAAAGGAAAACTTAAATTTTGTTTTACTCTAGATAGGTGTAATTCTAGCAGCTTGCATCCATGCTGCCAGTGAAATGGCGCTCTGACACCGCTATTGTGTTTGTCTCACATTTTTGTAGTGAACAGGGGTACTTCATTAGCTGTACTGAGACAGGCCACTGGGTTATTGCATCTGGAGTGTCTGCTGGTGGTGGCCTGTATATGATCCTTCAGAAAGAAGCAACCTGAGCAGCTATTAGTCACAGAATCACAGAATTGTTGAGTCTGGATTAGACCTCTGAGATCATCAAGTCCAGCCTATGACTCAACACCACCACATGGGCCAGACCATGGCACGAAGTGCCACATCCAGCCTCTCCTTAAACCCCCTAACACCACCACATGGGCCAGACCATGGCACGAAGCCCCACATCCAGCCTCTCCTTAAACCCCCTCCAGGGACGGTGACTCCCCCTGCCCTGGGCAGTGCATCCCAGTGCCTGAGCGCCCTCTCCATGACGAGGTGTTTCCTGAGATCCAGCCTAAACCTTCCCTGCTGCAGTTTCAGGTTTGCTGGTGTTCCTCATCTGAACTGTGCCGTTAATCTAAACCGGGCACAGCAGATCCATTCTGTGAAGCAACAGTGACCTCCCATGGGCACAGATGAGCTCTCAGAGGTGTAGGCTTCTAGTGCATTGACTTGACAAATCCATTATGGAATTGATCACCTAATCCCAAACTATATGCAAGATTTCTGAGACAGACCTTGGAAAGAAGTTACAAGGAAAAAATTCCAGACGTTTCCTCTGGGTTTTTTTTGTTTGTTGGTGGTTTTTGTTGCTTTTTTTTCTTTTTTTGTTTTTTTCTCCTCCTGTTTTTTCTGCTAAAGCAAACCTTTAGGAGTTTTAGAGAATGGATCTGTACTCTGAAGCCTAGTTTCAAAGGTGGCTTTTCTGTGCTTTCTCAGCTGAAAAGTGCTAGCAAATGCTGGCTTGTTAACAGGATATAGTCATTTTCCCAGAAGAACTAAAGCGGGGGCTAGAGAATGCATCAGAGCCTGCTGTTACATGTAGCTGATGAAGTAAAACGTGCTTGTTGTTGTCAGTAAGCCTGTTGCTGAGCTCTGGAGAAAAATGATTCAGCTTACGTGTTTCTGGAGTGGGCTGATGGAAGTGGGAAAAAATTGGTCTGCTTTTGCGGGCACGAGCAGTTCACAGACTCATGTCTTTTAGACTGGTTAGATTTACTGTATTTTTAATGATCCTTTTAATTTGCAATAACTAAAAAACAAACAGCCAAGATCTGGAGTAGGCAATATAAAATTTTGTTCCTGATATCCCAAGATCTGTCACTAGATGGTGCTGGGAATTAGACCGTAGGAAACCCTAAGTCGTAAACAAAAAGGGAGCAGCAAGGAGCAGCATAAAGGGAGGGTGTCAAAATCTCATGTTGACACAAATCTGATGTACGTGGATTTCCCTGTGATCCCCAGTGGTGTTTTAAAACGTAAAACAGCGAAGAATATGGCAACAATATCACTTTGATTACTGTTCCATCCCTGCAAAATTGGTGACTCAAACTTGTCAAATATTTATGTTGCTTTCCGGACTGGTTGTAGTTTCACTGTGAGCTGTAACTGGAAGTCAGAGTGAAAGGGACAGTGCGCTTTCAAAAATGCAGCTGGTTTTATGTACTAAGTCAGAGCAGCACGGGTGGAAGCTTGGGTGAAATTAATCTCACAGGATTCACAGAAGGTAGCATTTAAATGTGAGTAATGTGATGTGAGCTATGGCTTGATTCATGTGCCTGGACAACCTGTTGTTTCGGACGAGCTGGAGTCCCACAGTCCTTTGAACAGTGCAGGTCTGTGCATGCTGTGTCACAGAGTCACAGAATGACACAGGCTGGAAGGGACCTGCACCCTGCAGATGGCTTGGGTACCCCAAGGCATCTCAGCAAGCAGAAGATGTACGTACTAAGGCAGGCTGGCGCTTACTTTCACTGTCTTTATAGTGTCTTGCTATAAATGTAACTACTCCTCCTTTTTTCTACCATCTCTGTGTTTGTGAATCTCAAGATAGAACTATTCTGCTTCCTGGCAGTCATGCCGTTGAAAATCTCCCTATTGTAGGGATTACTGCTGGGTGTGAATTTGATTTAGACCTGATATGTCCGTATCAAAACAATACTTCAGTAAAATAGGGGCGTTTTGCTGGCTCTGCAGAGGATAGACTCGATTTAAGGAATCACGGTTAGGGTTAATATTTTGTATCCGTGAGCTAGAACCACAAACATCTATTCTTTGTGGGGCTCAGTACTCGAGCAGTGTTCTCTATTTACAGTATTTTTAAAAAAATAAATAAATTAAAGGATCATTTATCTGCTTACTTATTGAAAGTACAATGATGTGGCCATTAGCCAGACAAAATACTTAGTTTCTCCAACTCTTTCACAATATTGTCTCTCTCACCTTTTAAGTCCTGTCCCTGACAGACCCAAGCACATGGGATCGGTTGTTCTTCTGTTGGGATACTGTTGCTACTCAAACACTTTTGCTTATGTTGAGAAGTGTATTAAGTTTGTGACTTAAAAGGTGGGGAAGTTGACCCCCAAACCCCTAAATTTTCAGGTTATTTTCTCACGGTTCTTTTATTTTCAAATCCTTTATGTTCATTCGTGTCCTGTCTTGACTGAGATGTTTATAAAATGCTCAATAATCTGTTTTCATTCTGCTTTATCTAAGACTTGATGGTGAGCATTCACTGAAGGTATTTGTCAGAAACTTTATGCTTCCACAACCAAATCCTCTCATGAGATGACCTCTCATCTCAAAAAAAATAAAAATCCACGTAAGTGATCTTCCTTAATACCTGCATGTTGGAAAGTCTGGACAGAGGCAGCTTATTAGTCATTCAGCAAGCGAGAGCAGCTGAATGAAACGAGAATTAAGATCAACCAAATTGCAAATGCTTCCCTATTAACTGCAACTTAGCTACATAAAAATTTGCTTATTTAGGGTTAATAATTAAAGTAATACATAAGTGAGCATAAGAAAATAGAGGCCCTAAATCCATTTTTCCCTTCTGAACAAATACATTGAAAGTCACAAACAACAATGGTTTGTAATCTGGGGTCAAGTTTCAGAGTCTTTTTCCCATATGCTATTATATTTCACTCCCAATGGCCTTCATCCAAATCCTTGCAGAACCAGGGCAATGACTCCCACTGGGATCAGTTAATGCCTTCCTACTGTGACTACTTAAAAGAAGTTATTTCATACAGAGCTCAAAATGCCACTTACTCTGTTTATGGTTTTGCCTAGACTGCGTAATGTGGAAGAGCCACCAGGCACGGCAGTTTGCACTTGTGGATGGGTGAGATGTGACAAAGAACAGGGGAGTGTCCCCTCACTAGCCCCTGCAGAGACCGGTAGGGTCAGGGTGTTGCTTTGCTCTTTGGCAGTTATTTAAATTGTGATGCAGGATCTTTAGAGAGGTGGTTTACACTTGTTAGGTTCCTCGTGATCTCAGCTCATTTATGCTGGATGCGACTGAAAATTCATCACGCTTTTCTGAGACACACCAAAAAATCCTTTACAGCCAACAGTGGGGAAGATCAGAGATGCTGGAGCTATTGTCGTTGTTCTATTATCACACCTTTGCTGAAGCAGGAATAAAAATACTGTTATCCCTCATCCTGTGATTCTATGATTCTTAGCCATCCTCCACCTGAAGCAGTCACTTTGCAAACAAGGAAGTAATTTTGATTTAAAAAAGAAACAAATCAACAACATAAAGCATTTCCTGTAGAGATGGAAGTCAGGAATTTAATTAGGTTCTGGCTGGCCTGAGAGGACATAGCAAACAAACTCTCTGTTAGGGTGGATCATCAAGTTCATGACATCCAAAGTTAACACTTAATTATGAAATGTGATCCAGACTCACTTGCTATGCTAGTCTCTGGATAATAACACAATGAATGAGAGCAGGACCCTGAAAAACAACTCTGTAAAATTTCCATGATTAATGAACTGTTTTATTTGCTCAAGGTTGTGTATAGTACTGCTTTTTAGTTTTCTTTAATAATTGTGACATCTAGTATTTACCTAAAAATAAGGAAGCACACCTTACTAATCAACAAAGCTAAGAAATGTATTCAGCAGCATTTGGTGTCTTTGTGGTAGGATAAATGAATCTCGAAGAGGTTTACGTATGCACAGCTCTGTTGTGACATAGCTTTGATAACCAAGCCTTTACATTCTAGCAAGCTTAGGCGCAAAGTTTAGAGAAATACCACAATAAGATGGGATTGTACGAGGGATCTCACAGGGGCCAAGGACCGGTGAGTTATACAGGATGGTAAAGTAAACATTAGTCTCAGTTCAGAACTGTAAGAATAAAGTCTTGCTGATTTTTATGTGGCCTCTTCCTTTTGTTGTAGCTGAGCATGTGTTTAAACAATTTACTGGACTGATACTTAAGCAGCATCACAGTTCTGGGTGTGTTTGAAGTGTATTAATTAGCTAGAGTGCTTGAGGGGGAGAAAATGCACTAAGCATTCAGTTATTGCTTCCCCCTTGTACTTTAGAACTTGCATTCTCTTCTCCTTAGGGTCAAGAAAAGCAAAGAGGTAGTCAGAAAAAGTGGCAGTAACCATAGCCGAAGAAACCCAGCATGCTGAATGTACCTGAAATGCCTCTGTGTGCAGCTTGTAAAGGATTTGGTAGCTCTGTTTCAAAGGTAGATGTACTGCCCCAGCAGTTCTGTACCTTTCACAGAATCACAGAATTGCTGGGGTTGGAAAAGACCTCTGAGATCAGCTCGCCAACATCTGGCTGCAACTGTTAAACAGGCAGAAACGTGGAGTGGTTGTCCAGAGCTTTTGTGTTATAGTGCAGAACAGCTGAATGTGGCAACCCTGTGCTCATTCCTCCAGGCACCTGTGTTCAAATTTTCTTCCTAGAAAATTAAAACCTCTCTGTTGCAGATAGGAGTTCCTAGAGAAATTCACCGTTCCACACCACCTTTTGCCATCTACAATTGCTTCTGTCCAATAACTTTTGTCAAGTGAAGTGTGCCACACACTGCAGATGGGGAAAATAACATGTGTCTCATAGCCCTCTAGAAAACAGTCTCTGGATAAATCTTCATTCTGTGCAACTGATGTCTCCTGAAAATCTGTCTAAGAGGACAAATGAAAAAATTTGCTGCTTTTGAGTAGTTACATTTCATGGAAATATTGGTGATAGGAGATACTTAGGCTTGTTCTTGATATAGTTCATATCATTTGCTTGAGCCATGAATAAATAAATGGTTGCTATGTAAGCGTTTGAAGATCAGACTCTCTGACTAAACCAGTCTAACCTGGTGATTGTTTGGGTTGGTTTCTTGCCACATGTATTTTTTTTTTCTCAAGCAGTAAATTCCCGTGAAAGGGCCGTGAGTTAATATTTCATTAGCATAAATCATTCCATGTCTTGTGGAGTCTGACCTAATTTCTCCTTAAGTATAAACCTGTGTCTGATCCTTCTTTGTCATTTGTGTTGCTTGGTAAATTCCAGCACCACTTCCTTGTGCTACAGCTACTGCCCCTACAATTTCTGCTCATAAAGATTTCATTCTATAGTTTCAGATCTCCTACCTTTGTCTATAAGTCCTTCTTTCACCTAAGGATTAAACAGGCACAGAAGAAATGGAATTACCAAACAACTCTATAGTGTGATACCTTGGGTATTTTAGGGCCATACTGGTACTCCCGGCACAGAAGAAATGGAATTACCAAACAACTCCGTAGTGTGATACCTTGGGTATTTCAGGGCCATACTGGTACTCCTTTGAAGAACAGTAACTAGCTGATGGAAATTCTCACAGGAGAAAGTTTTATTCTCATCAAAGTTAATGTCTCTCACTTCAGACCACAGTTTTAGCTGCTTTCAATTAGGAAAGTTACACTGATTCCAACAAGCCTTGCAAACTGAGCCAATGTGCACGGTAGGAGTGCTATATTCTTACAGTTACCTGCATCACATTCCAGAAAAATACACTTATCAAGGAACAGAGGTGAAAGATGACGCAACTTTCTAGGGTACGTAACTGGCTAGGGAAATGAGAAAATGCAAAAATACAGGTGTTGCTTGGAATTTGCTCCTCTTTATCCAGGGTTAAGAGGCTAATGGAAGCACAACTCTCACAAGGAGATCTTGGCTAAAAAAAAAAAAAAAAAAAAAAGGGAAAAGAAAGAAGAATTAAATATTTACCTAGTGAAAGAAATACCAATTGACAGATTAAATATGCAGGTTCTTTGTTATCATTCCAATAATTCCAGAACAAAAAGTCAGAGCTGAAGGAGGAGCAAATATCTGGTACAAGCCTTACACCTGTGCAAAGCAAGGGGAGACTTGCCACCTGCAGTTCTCTGAAGAACCATGGCCCTCCAGAAACACTCTGAGTGTTTCTCAGTCCTTCTGCATCCTTTTCCACGTCAGGTGTATTTTTTTACCCTCTTGCCACTTGTGTGTGCTAAATGAATTAATGAGAAGAACCAAGCTATCCAATCTATCAGTGTAATTTGTGCGTTGAAAAAAACCAAGGCAGCATGGATAAATTGATTTTGAGGGTCGTAGAGGGATTCATGCCCTAGGGGATCTCGTTCACTGGATGATGTTGTGTGAACAGACATTTATGATGCTTTTGTTGTTAGTTTTGGCCTGATCCAGCTTTATGTGGGGTATATACTGAAGAACCACAACATTTCAGGATTTTTTCAGTATTGAATGTGCTTGAGCTTCAGTGAGTGGTGGATGCTCTAAATTTTGCGCTGAAAATTATCCTGTGGTTTCAGCCCTTCTCAGACCTCTGGCTATTGCTTTAGTCTCTGGATCACTCACAAGTTTTGTTCTCTAGCTGCTAAAAGGGGCAGTGAAGAGAGGCTAGATGTGGCCCTAAGCGTTGTGTGAGTTTTGGGGGGTTTTTGTGAGGTTTTTTTTCCCTGCTGTGATTACCTCTACAGCCCCTGCTTGTGATATACTCCCAAATAACGCCAGAAGCTCTAGACCTCGTGTCGCTTCCCACGTGATGGTGTCCATGAACAGTCACAGGTGGATCACGGTGATGTAGTGCTGTTAGTTGAGTTGTATCACCTAATTGGGTGACAGCTTTTCATGACTGGGCAAGTTAAAATACATGCATGTAAACAGTCCTTACAGAAAAACTGCTGTATGCATACGTGTTTTAATTTGCATTTCCACTTAGTAAAAGCAGGGAAATTATTAAGTCAACAGAACTCAAAGAGTGAATTGCTGTTCCATTTGTAAGTGTCCAAACCTACCCTGATTTTAAGATTTAAAAGCAATTTTTCTGTAGGCATTATAGGCTGCTGTGCAGGGATGGGAGATCCCCTTTTGAGGGCATGGTTATACAGGTACCACGCTGTGAGCTACCTGGAAGCTAAGCCCCTGAGCCTTGCAGAAGTCTGAAACAGCTTGTGAGTCCTGGGCCATGTATCGTATTGTACCCTTAAAATAGAGTCCTACTGCATGGGGAATGACTAGTTGTAGGTAAAGAGGGTTCCAGTCTGCGTGGCTTGCAGAAGGCAGGTAAATGCTAGTGTGCGTGGCAGGTTTTAAGGGGCAGATGTTTTTCTGCTCAAAGTTAAGCAAAGTTGTTGTCAGTGGGGCACTGGAGTTACGTTACACCTCTCAGGAACAGTAAACTTCGTCCAATACCTCGTTGCACTCTGTGCCTTTCTATACATACTGCTTTCCCTCAGGACAAATTGTTTGTGTAACAGGAAGCTGAACAGCAGCTGATACAATCTGTAATACCCGGAGCTATAATTCTGCAGGGCTGTAACTTGCATTGGCTGCGGTGTTTGTTCTTCCCAGGGAGAGAAGGGTTTAACGAAGAAATGGACTGTGCTGCATGTATTGCTCAACAGGATAACTTCTGAGCGTGTTTTACAGACAGAAAACCAAGCAGAGATGATACCATCAAACTGCTTCATTCCAAAGCCTGCTGCTCCTCAGAGTATGTCAGACACTATTCTGAGTGTTCTGAGACTTTGCATTCCTGGGGATGCTCCTAGGTGCAACTATGTTTTAGGGAAACGGGATGCTGTTCCCGTGGTTGCTCTCCTGTAGAATAAACCCACTAGAGTAGGAATGATGTCTGTGATTTTTTGCATGCTGCTGAATGGGGCTCTGTGTGTGCAGGACTTAAACTAATCCACCCTGCTAATAGCTTGTGCTTGGTGCATGGCATCAAGGGAATTTTTGCAGGGTTTAACTGTTTGGGTTTGGTTTTTTTGATACAGACAATCAAAAAGCTTGTATTCAGTGATTTAATGGCATTTACTGTTGTGCTTTGGGCCTTTATGCCTCAGTTAAAGGGCTTAAAAGTTCCATTTGTTATGGTTGTTAAGAAAATACATTGAGTTTCAACTAAAGTGAGTGTTGACAAAGCTTGGAATGGAAACCAAACACAGTGCTTTGCCTTATACGAAAATATTTAGTATCTCAGTTAGTTTCATCTGTATGTTTGTTAATTTGTTTCAAAGTTACATTTATTTGTTACAAAGCTAGAAGAAACAAGTCAGAATAATTGAGTCATAATATTTTCACGATTTTGAGGTTTTTCGCTGGGAAAGTCCAAGTTTACATCACTGTAGCAATTTGTAATTGGAACAATATGATCTGATTTGTTTTGTTTTTCTGTGATGTTATCAGGTAGAACAGAAAACTTCATGCAAATTTTGGAGAGCCCTGAGCACCACCAGCATAATGCAGAGACTTGTGCTCTGCACCCTGACCTTGTGCCTTCAGAGGGGTTGTTTCTGCTGCTAGCTGCAGAGAAGTTACATTTGGATAAAAATACATGAAATTTCTTTTTCCGTCTGTTAAGCTCTCACCAATTTTTCCCTTTTCCATGGTGCAGGATTGACTGTGATGATAAATGCACAAAATGTGTTGGCTGGAAAGGCAAGTGTTCACCTTCGTACTTGTTTCTCTGCAAGGGGCAGCTGGGGGAGCGTGTGTGCATGTGGGATGCGAGCAGAAAGGCTGCTGTAGTCTGTCCACTTGGCTCTGCAGGTGAGCAGCAGTGCCAGGATAGCAATTTTCATCAGGAGTGGAGAGGAGGGCAGACATAGAAAATAGGTGCTCTGTAGCTGAGTATTTCCCATCGTTTTCAGGTCAGCATTGGCAACTTCTTCCTGAAAGCTATGGATTTATTCACCTGGCCATAGCGTGCCTGCATTTGGCATACTTCTGTGTGATTCACTTGAACTCCAGCAGACTCACGCTTTTTGCTCTCACTGCCTGAAGTTGTAAAGGAATAAATGATTTTAGCATTGTTTAATGTGTAATCCAAACCATGTGGAGCTCTGTCCAATATGAAAATTCTGCCCTTCTGTAAACATAAATCAGCTTAAAATTCTTTCCTTGGAAATCACCTGCCTTTGTCTAATGTAAAAAAAAAAAAACCACCCTCCACAGCTGACTCTTAATATTTGGATTTGGGTCTCCCAAATGGTTGCAGTTGTAGCTACAACTAATTGTCGTTGGTGAAAAGGTGGACAGGTCACACTATAATCCAAAGAGGGTTAATGAGAGAGAATCTGTATGCCAGTTGATATCTTATGTTTTAATTGGGTGTTGAAACTTTTCAGTGACCTAAGGGCATGAGGTTGCAAAGAAAAAAAGGCTGAATTTTAGTGCATATGGAAGTTATTTCCACTTTTCACCATACGAATTTCTCCTCGTATTCTTGCCATAATGATATCCCCAGTATGTCTGACATGTTACAGAGAATGGAATGACACAAGTAGGGTGTTCCTCTGCTGTAAGTGTCATTTTCTAGAGGGGAAAAAAAAAGAAGTAATTTAGACTAGATTTGTTAAAGTCTTATTTTATTTTTTTTACTTATTCAGCATTTACTATTCAGACTGATTTTGCAAGGGAAAATCCCCAAATTCTTTCTGCACAACGTGTGCAAATATATTCCATTTTGGATTTATGTTGGCTGGAAGAAAAGCTGTTGAGCCCAGCTTGAATGGATTTCCATTCCTTAATCATAAACAAACCTTGCAAGGCCCTTTGCCAGCTGAGGATACACAGCAACGCTTCGCTGAATCATTCTCCCAACAGATGACTGGAAAGTGCACGGTAGCTGTCAGAACTCCCAGAATCTTTGTTATAAACAGATTTTTCTAGACTTTGGCTAGAATTTTCAAAGCTAGGTGTGCATTTTACTGTTGCACGGGGATCACACTCAGAAACATGTATTTCTGGCTGTATTTGCCTCCTTGTTTTGATAAAACATTGTTCTCAATGCTTTGTCAGTCTGGTAACTGCCGACTGTGCCCTGTGTCGGTCACAGCGAGGTGACCTGCAGGTGGCGGCTTTCACCCAGCTAATAGCAAATCTGTTAAGGAGCGAACAAATTCCTCTGTCAATACCAGTGGATTTCTTTTGGGTTTACCTAAATTAGAGCTTTTGCTTGTGCATCATAGGGACGTGGATCTGTTGGAGCGTGTTCAGAGGAGGCCACAAGGATGATCCAGGGGCTGGAGCAGCTCTGCTACGAGGACAGGCTGCAGGAGCT
>NW_009732273.1:23470-42392 GCF_000703405.1 Apaloderma vittatum | reverse complement strand
TACAGGGAGGCTGGGGAGGGACTTTTTACAAGAGTGTCCACTGATAGGACAAGGGGAAATGGGTTTAAATTGAAGGAGAATAGATTTAGATTGGACCCTAGGAAGAAATTCTTCAGTACGAGGGCAGCAAGACTTTGGAATAAATTGCCCAGAGACGTTGTGGCTGCCCCCTCCCTGGAGGTGTCCAAGGCCAGGTTGGACGGAGCCTTGAGTAGCCTGAGCTAGTTGAGAGGAGTCCCTGCCCATGACAGGGAGGTTGGACTAGATGATCTCTGAGGTCTCTTCCAGCCTTGGCCATTCTATGATTCTATGATCATTGCCCCTTTGGATATTATTGATGACAGACTTTCAGGATAACGACAACTGCCAGTGGGCGATTGACACGGCTCTTGCTGGAGTCATTGGTGCAGTAAGGGAGTCTAAATCAGCCCTGGTTTTTGTGTTCAGGAGAGGATTGCTTTGAGTGTATAGGGACTGTTTATCTGGGACAAGCAAGTCAGAGCAATGTTGATATTCGATAGCTACCAGCTTTCTTAGCCATATGAATGTTTCCATCTTCAGAATTTATCTACTTCTATGTATGATGTATTTAGAGTAATTAATTCCTTCTCATTCCTAGTGGAGAAATAAGATGTTAGTGAAACAACGGTATACTTGAGACAAACTTACTCCAGAATCCTTTCCTCGGAGTGTCCAGAAGCACTGTCTTTCAGAAGCTAAAAAACCAGCCTGCCTGTAACAAAGGCTTGAGTTATTGGTTGCAGGGAACCCATGATCAATTCTGCAGACAGTTCAACATGAGAATGCAGAAGGAATTCCAGCAATTGTTCCTAGAGCTTTATTTTACTTTCGAACAGACCCAGGTGGTTGTTCTTCCCATGGCAGTGCTGAGAAACTGACATTTCCTCCTCTGTTCCTGCTAGCTACAGCTAAAAATCCCAATTTCCCTTCCAGTGCAGAGCTTTGGGCTGTGCACACTGCTCTAGAGTGGGCAGTAATGCTTCCACCTCACCAAGCTTTTAATTTTGCATTTTAGTCTAGATTTTTTTTCCCCCATTCATTCTAATCAGTTGTCAAATAGGCAAGGATCTTGATAAAAGTTTTCCCTGGTGCAACTTTGCAAAGTGACAGTTGGGTTTTCTAAGTGTAGCCTGGCCAGAACTGGAGCTGATAGAGGAGAGGTTTTACTTCCTTTTTCTTCATCTGGATGTGAAATTAAGTTAAAAATCTTGTGCTCTCTCTTAAGCATGACCCAAATGAAGATGTAACAGGTCTTACTTTATAAATTGGGCTCGATGCCTTTATGAGGGGGAATTGACATTTCCACTACCCCAAGGTTTCATCAGTAGCTCTGTACATAGGGTCCATAAGCCTGTATCCTCACTGTTGATAATGAAAAAAGAGGTCCTTGACAGGAAATTCCCCCAAACTTTTCTATTCCCTCCTCTCCAGACTTTCAGATGGAGTCCATTCCCCTAGACTATGCAGAGAATTGATCTTCTGAATGAAGAGATGAGCTGGATCTGCAGGTGGTCCTGCAAGCAGGTGAGAGAACTACCTAACCTCCCATGCTGCTGGTGTCCTGGGAAAAGCAAACGTCCTGAGTTTTCAGAACCAGCTGTACCCTCAGGGGGGTTTCCCAGGTGTCTGAAGGAGACCATGGAAAAGTAAATGCTGAATGAAGCAATGGGAACTTTTTTGTAGATTCACGGCTTGACGCAGTGCTATTGTTCTCTGCAGCCGTCTGCCCACTCCTCTGCAGCTGTACACCACGAGTTTCAGGGTAAGGCAGGCATGAGGATACTGACAAAGCTGCTGAGTCCTGTTTCTCTATGAAACTGTGGGGGCAAATGCGCTCAGAAAGTGCTCTCAGCATGAGTGTTTTCCAAGAGGGACCGGGCACTGGTGACTTGACTTTCCTTGTGACACAGTAGAGGCTCAAGCTTTTGTCGTGGTAACAGTGGCAAGGTTCATGTTCCAGTCGAACTAACTAGAAGAAGCCTGATGCTGTGATTTCTAGCAGAAGGTTTGATCTGGTAGCAGAATATCTAGCACCTGCTTAAAGCCCTTAGCTTGAAGAAATGCTGGTTGCTTAGGTTTTCGCAAGCCTGGGCCATTATCTGAATGTAAAGGAGGTGCTGAAGTCCGATGTTTATTCTGCTGAGTTGGGCATATGGCTTGGCTGAACATGATTTTTTCAACCATTAATATTTCTGTTTGAGATGGGTTACTTCCACTGCATGAATTGAGCGCACAGAGGCTGAGTTCTAACTAAAATACCTTTCTAGAACTTGCCTTTGTGTTCATCCGGTCAAAAGAGATATTCTCAGAAAGTGGGTTTCATCTGAAATTCGTGTCAACAGCGAGTTTTGAATGAAACCTGCTTTTACAAATGGTGAATAAAGGTCGTGAGAAGTATCACTAAATCTATGTTACGTTAAGTCCTCCTTTTTCTTTAGTTTTACTTCTATGAGGAGAAAGAGAGGCTATTAAAAATGTGATAGGAAAAACTCCTTAAAGAAATGCCTTGCTTCAGTAGACTCAATGAAGAGGGACCAAAGTCTTCAGTGCAGCGTGTTCCTGGCTTCTGTGCAGGACTGCTACAAAAGGAAATCCATTTGAGACTCGTGCGGGAACATGGATCCAACCTTTATGCTGCATCACTTTCATAACTGATGAAACCTCATCTTCCAGAGCTAGTAATGCGATTTGTGTATGTAATATTCAACGATATTCTTAATCTCATTTTCTGTTCGTGAATCATTTGAGATCTGCCTTTAGTTTCTGCCAACTTGAGGTTTATTTTGGGGGTGATTCTGTGTGTAATTTCTCAACAGATAGCTTGAATGGGTGGTTTTTGCTGTGTTGGTCCTCACAAACTCTGGAAGCCAGCAAATCACCAGACTGGTGTTGCTGTAGGTGGGGGAATTACAAAGATGCCCCACTCCTTTCACCCCTTATCACCATCTGCTTTAGCAGCCGCCCTGTGACATGCGAAAGGGGAGAGGCTGTGCGACTGCCCCCGGTGCTGGCTCGCCCAAGATCGTCTGTCAGCGTTGCAGTCAGAGGCGAGCTCGCAAGATGCGCAGGCACACACAGACTAGTTTGAGCACCCAGCTGCAGTGACAGTGGTCCCAGGCTGGCTTGGTGAGCAAGCACAGAAGCCTAGGCTCATGGGATCACCCCTGTTCTTGGTCCTTTTGCTGGCTCAGCCAAGGTGAGTTTATATCTCACCCTCAGCTGCGGTATGGACACAGACAGGGCTATGAACTAGTGTTCCTGTTTCCTGACAGCACCAGAAACTTGAGCTAAACATGACTGCTACTCATCCACAGAGAAACACCTGAGTATCGGAGGAGAATGGGTAGGCTGCAAGCAGATGGTGCTGGACCCGGCATGTGTGTGAGCAGCAGGAAGGGAAAGGCAAGGACAGGGTAGATCTGAGAGTAAGTGTGTCTGACCAGTACAAACAACTTGCATATTTAGCTTTAGGAAGGGATGAACTTCTTGAGGAGCTTTCTTTCTCTCTCTTGTGCGTGATGCCAGGCCTGATCAGTTTGGCACATTTCTCTGTGTGAAAAGAGAGGTGCAGTAACCTTGGGGTGCATGTTCAGTGTCTCAGGTTCAGATCCTCATGGAGAGGTCATGTGGGCTGTGGTAATTTACACTGCCCAAGGACTTAATCTCTAGCACTGAGCGTATATGAGGGCTGCGTCATTTGTTCCTTATCAAAGCTGAGGTATGAATCAGAACTAGTTTCAGAGGGCGAAGTGGGAGGTGTGAGGCTCACACAAAAATTTTTTACAAAGAAAGAGAAAAATCACTGAGTTTATTGTACCAGGCTTACTTCCATGTTACCTAAAATATTTAAAAAAAAAAAAAGGTGATACACTCCTCAGGAAACACATGATTAGGGAGCAGTCTTGCACACAAGGCTGTCCGCAAAAGTTTGGCCTCTGATCCCAGCCCTGTTATAGATTTCTTCTATGACCCTGAGCAAAGCACCGAAGCTCCTATCAGATGCCTCGGTCTGTGTTGCATGATGAAATGTTCATACCTCTTACCTCAGCTCTGTTCCTGGCCCTGTCTTGCAGTATATATCCCTTTACAGGGGCAGTATTGGCAAGAATTGTTCCAAAGAACTCCCAAACTCACAAAAAACCCCATAGGACTTTATTGATTAGGGATTGCTGCAGTAGTAGTATGCCTTTGTATTTCTCTGAGTGTGTAGCATACAAAGCTGATGGAACAAGCTTTCCCAGCAGGAGATGCCGTCTTCTACAACTGTATCGGACCCTTTCCTGAGCCTGTGTGAAATCAGAAATGCGTCCTTCATTTTCTTAGGCTGTGTTCAGTGGGGCACATCGTAAAATCTGGCATTACCCAGAGATGTATTTTGAGCTATATTACAGGGCTCAGTAGAAGTCTCTCTTGCCCTGCCTGTTAAATGTAGCTGATCAGGTTGTGATGATCTCCTTCCTACAGTGACTCATAGACTCCTGGTAACCTTCACATCAGCCCTAGCTTCTGCTGAAAATAGGAAATTTTCTTATTTTGATTTTTTTTTAAAAAATTTCCAGCTACCCCCCGACCACCTTGTGGACCAGCTGATTTTCTGCATGTCCCTTAAAGGTACAGCTATTCACACGTATCCTTCCTGCTGTTGGTGCTGTTTGATCATCTAACAATACCCTGGGCTGGAGCCGTATTGATAAACTTGAATCATGATTGGCAAACTGTTTCAGAGGAAGAGACAAATATGATACTTTCTAAGTGGTGGTTTTTATCTTTCTCTCTGCTTTTTGGACCTCTTTAGTAAAATGGTCCTTAAGCAAATTGTCTTTTTCTGTAAAATGCATGAAATGAGAAGACCCTTATGTTTGACAGGGCTTTTGTTTTGCTTGGTATGGTGTGGGGTCACTAAGCTACACAGGTGTGCCCCCTTATTTCTTGATGTGTAACTGTGAAATCACTTTTCGAAGAGTGATTCTTTGTTAATACGTCAAAAGTTTATTGGTAACTTTGGGTAAGATATGGGAATGGGTGATTATCAGCCACCAAAATAGTGCTTTTTTTTATCTGTGGAAACCATGCCCTTTTTCTGCAACTTCCTCATTTTAGATGTTTATTACAACAAGACTTTATCGGCTTAGTTTCATGTTTTTGAAGTGTGGATATAAAGATCTTAAAAACACTTTAATCCTCAGGGATGTAATGTTATCCACAGCATTTCTGAGCACAAATAAAGTGTAGTTAAAGGTGAGATGATATGCAATATGTGTTTTGTTTTAATATAAGTGTCTGTATATTTATTTAGTGTATTAATGCAGTCAGCTTTCATGTGTGTGTAAGACCTGGCATGTATGAATCTTGGATTGTTCCTCCGCTACTTTGCAGAGCACAAATGTGCACAAAGTGTGTTCCCATACTTTAAAATACAGTCTTATTCATGGTGGAAACCTGCCTTTCCAGAAGAAAACTACAACAGAGTACAGTTCTAAACACTTTCTGACACTGTCTTAGGCACTGGCTCAGGTCAAACTCCAGGAATTTCTCCCAGTATTTCCTGAGGTTGCCTTGTACTATAAGCTTTAAATAAATCTAAATATGTCATTGGGCCCTGGCTCTCAAATAATATAATTTGTCAGGAAGAGATTTCCTGTTGCATTACAAGCATCTCTCTTAATTCTGCAAATTTAAGAGGTTTTTTAAATGAGGTTCCACTTGTTTAGGAAGGAATATGGAACTGCTTTCGTATTGGAGATACGAGAGTCCACAAATTCTTCCTGCTGTGCTGTAACTGAAGTGCCACTGAAGCCAATTTCAGTTTTCTTCCTCACTTTATCTGTATGGGGCTATGAGTTAGACTCTAGCTTACCTGTCCATTTATGAAGTACTAGCTAACAGATTGCCTGCTATTACTAAGCGCTTCAGTAGCACAGAGGTTACTTTGCCGTGTGGCTGGTAGTGAGCATTAATGCAGATATGCAAAACATGGCTAAACAATGCCCTCATGGCTGAGGCTGAGGAGGTCGGTGCTAGTTTGGAGGGCAGCAATGTGAAGGTACACATCCCTTATTTGTTTCCACTCTACTTGCTTTGAGGTTTGCTTCTTTGTGGTTTTTTTTGGACAGATCTTTGAACTAGAGGGAATACAATTAAGTATTTATCTTCATTTGATTAATCTAGATTTTTCCATGAAATGCGACACTAATGGTATGTGGCAAAATGGTTCACTAAATGGACCTGCAGGTCCAGAGGTGTTTGGCACCCCTGAAAGGATGTAATTCTTTTAATAGACTCCTGGCCAAAGAACTGACCAGATCCTCCCTTATTCTTTTTATGGGAAGAGAAACTCGTAGAAAACAGACTTTGGGGCCATGGCAATTCAGTGACTCAAAACTGAACGAAAAAAAAAAGATAGATAGAAAGAAAGAAAGATAGAAATGCCAGAATCCTAAACTCATTGTGCAGTCTCCAACAAATATTTCTCTGGGAATGAAGCTCCTAAGTCAGTGTTCCTTGTGAAAATTCATTACGTGGTCTGTTTTTTATAGGAAGGAACGGTAAGAGGTTTAAGAAGGTATGTCCATGCAGCAATGTGAATAGGTACGATATAACGGTGTTGTTATTAATGCTGATAATGTATTTGAACTCCTGTGGCAAATCAGTCTCGACATTCCTTTGGCTTTGCAACCTATATTAGAAGAGCCATCACTTCTTTAGTAGAAGTATTGCATTTTGACAAAAACAAAACAGAAAAAAGGAGTTCTTTTTTAAATGAAGGAGGTCCTCGTTTAATGAGGCTTGAAGTGTTTACAGGTGTTTCCTCATAAGTTCAAATTTAGTGGCCCCAGGGAGTTGAGATTCTCATAAGGCAGGAGCAGATACCGAGTTTTGTATTTTGAGTGTTGTGCATTTAAAGGGCCAGGCGAACATGGCTGGTTCAGTCTGACAGAAGTGTGCGGAGCCAGTAGTTCTGCCTTCTGAAGCAGCAGAATGCCGTCTTACGTGAAACGAGCAAAATGTGACTAAAAGACCCTTAGGTTTTTGATGCTCTACAACCGTTTGACCTAATTAACAAATTAATGGTTGTAGCCCCACGAGTGGCAGGTTCTCGGTTTGTTTGTTTGAATACGTTTTGGTGATATTGAGTGCCTTTTAGTGCATAATATCTTCCAGAGTTCACGGCTCTTGGAGGAACTGTTTAGCATCATGAAGAGCAATACAGAACAAGGGAAAATATAAAAGTGGTTGTGGTTGGAGGATGTGATGACATCACAGGGTTCAGCGGGAACATGGGGCTTTTAAATAGCTGAAAGGAACATCCTGACAGTCAGATATCACATCCCCGTGAAGGAATCAAACACGTTAGCTATTAAAAAGCCAAGGTATCTTCATCAGAGAGAAAAATAGCCTTCGTCCTGACTCAGAATATGCACTGGCAAAAATGTAAGTGACTGTTTTGTTTTTCTTAACCGTGATAAAAGCCGAAGGTAGTAATGAGTAAGTTAGCATGAGCATAGCAGGGGAGACAATACTCATGAAGAGATGCTTGGCTTGAGAGAGGCAAATGATAAGGCATGATGCTAATTTTCCAGCAGGGATATTAACACCGGGTGGCATTGCTGCTTTGTTGGCATTCATCACTATGAATCAAGTGGAAGACTATGATTCATAAAAACAATAACAGGATGCAGGTATTATATCAAAGGTTACAGTGGTTACATACCAGAAAATTTTCCTTTTTAAAAGTGAAACCTGTGAGAAAGCTTATTTCTTTGCCTTTTTTGATACCTACCTTTTTCAATTAATAAAAAAAGATAAGGAACAAAGCAGTTGAAGGCAATACAGTTATGACTTTACAGGAAATAATTTCACTCCTCTTGGCCCACCTTTGCTCAATAGTTTACTGATCATGATACAGGTAGGTGTTTGCTTCTTGCAAGTTTTTCATTCTCACTGTATAGATCTGTAGATGACACTTATTTTTGCAACTGTGCTGCTGTTCTTTATATTTTACCGTGCTGTTCCGTTAACCTGGAATAACACAATATACCTGAATGAAGGAAGATAATTTCTTAAACACTTACTAGTGACTTGTCTGATATGGAACCAACATTAATCTTCTTTATATAATAGGTTGTTCAGAGGTTGGTTTACTGTGCATATGCCTTCCTGAACTTAATACCAGTTAAGTCTGTTTTCTCTGTTACAAACTCAAATGTGTATTGGTGAAATTGTATTGTGGATTGCAGCAAGAAGCTTTGACTGCTTCTTCAGTTGGGTTTAAATTTGTTTGACAAGTATTAAACAGCAAGTGGGAGCACGGTGGCAACACATCTTGTTTTCCCCTTTATCTTGTGCTGTTTTCAGAATCAGTAGGTATGTGATGTGGAGCATACTGCAAGGTTATTAGATACAAATCTTTAACATTCCGTCTCCGAATGCCATTAATGGTTTGTTTGGGATGTTTTGTTTCTGCAATGATAGAGCAATAATGACAACCTGATGTTTTAGGTGGAACAAAGTTGATAACTGAATTCCTATTTTTCTTCTGCAATTTTTTTCTTTGACACGTGCAGTAGTTTCAAAGGTGCACAGGAACTACAAGCCTGCATGAGAAGAGATCGAAACCTGTATGTTGATGTCAGCCATTCCCTGTTGATAGTTTCTAGATGAGACTTCTGGCCCATACCTGCTTGTCCCTCAGTGCCCCTTGAGCTTCTCAAGACTTTGAATCTCCTGTTATAATAATGCTTCCTGACTGTTCTGAAAGCCTGTATGAGACATAGTGGCAGCCCTGATTTCACTTGTGCTGCTCAGGAAGTCCTTTTCCCACTGATCAGGTGAGACAGCCGGTGCAGTGGCTGGGAGATGGATGTTACTGGGAGAAGCGAAGGATGTACTGGGTGCTAAGGCATTCTTGCCTTACTCATACAGAGTTGATTCCCTGGCCAGAGCTTCATTTGCAGTTCCAGTCAGGCACAGTGTCTGTCTGGCAGCAAAGGCAGAAGAAGAAGAAATTTTTATTCTATCTGTACCTGTGTGAAAAGAGACTACACAGAGCTCTTGGCAACCTCTTCAGTCAGGATGCTTTGACTTCATTGAAATTGGGTTTTTAGCAAAAGAGGAGTTTTCATAAAGAGCAATACCATTTCCACACATTGTCCCAAACTATAAAAATAAAACCTAACACAACAAAAAAACAGAAGAACAAAATTCTCCGGAACTGAAAGCCCAGGAGTGATACAAGAACTCATTTAAATAGGTGTGACCTCACCAGAAGGCATTTCTCATGGGCACCTTCTGAAGGGCAGTTTTCTGCTCCTTCAGGGGATTCTTCTGTAGAAAGCCCTGCAGGAACAGAAGGAAAAGTAACAGACCTTGCCCTCAGCTGCTATGGTCAGAGTCTCTTGTTCTCCAGGGAGCCTCGCGTGGCTGGCCCTGTGCGCTGGAAATCGTTCCCTCGGGGTCACGGCACAGTGCACTTTGCAGGAGTGGGGCCCAGGGCTTCCGCTCAGCAAAACCCCAGAGTGCTCAGCCTGAAAGCATCTCCTCCCACAGCAGAAGCAAAGTGACTGTTCGGGGCTTGCCAGCTTTTGGCAGGATTTTGCTGCATGGAAGCAGGCCAGCTCCATGGCCGGGCATCCCTTCGGGGATGGGAGATTTCTGATGGGAGGCACCAGCTGCTTTCCTCTTACATGTCTTCCTGCAGATAGTTACCTCATGTTGTATCTGGAAAACAAAATGAACATACCTTTCCTGCAAATGGTTGCTGTTGTGAGAGAGTATGCAATTAGGCTGAAGATCTGCAAGGGCTTTACATTTAGGTGATGCTTTTGGCTAGGTCAAAATCATTTGGACACTCAGCTTGCGTTGCAGCCCAAGGAGCCTTTGGCACATAAGACATTCAGCTATTCAGTTGTTCCTGTGCAACCGAGAGACGCGAATTTGCGCATTTGAAAACCTATTCCCAAATGCTTTTTGAGTGCGTGAAGCCTTTTCTGTCCACCACAGATGTGGGGCTCTATGTAGCCTTTCTGAAAGTATCAGCTAATGAGACTGAGAGGTGAAACTGCAATGTGCTGCACCTTGTGAGTTTTTAATTTTGGTAAAACCCCACTGGGAAAGATGGATAGTGTGAAAGTTGAGCCCATCCATGCTTTACAAAGCAGGTGTTGGGCTCTACAAATGACCACCTAAGCAATTAAATGGAAAGCCTGCATTACTAAAATGGAAAGAGTATTATGGGCTGGGAGGAATTAGGATGTGCGGGTGAGACTTATGGTTTAGACACTTTCTGTCTATCTCAGCTTCCCCTTTGTAATATGAGTTCTCTTATTCTGAAACAGATAATTCTTAGTAGCCCTCAAGGCTACATGACTGATGCATCCAACTCTTTCTTGGCACTTAGAAGCTCTCTTTTTTTGTTGTTTTGCTTTGGTTTTTGTTAGAAAAATCAAAGCAGCAGGGATTGCTAGCCAACATTTCCTGTTGTTTGCCAAGTGTCTTCAGATCTTCTCTTAATTTTGTTTCTGTCCAGGTGGGGAAAAAATACGAAGTTAACGTTTTGTTTGCCAGTCTGTAACACCTTTGTTGTGTTGTAATAGGAGAGGTTCTGCACTGACTTCTGCTCATTAAGATCACCTAGAGGTGCGAAGGAGGCCTTTTTTAGAAAGACAGTAGTCAAAAGCATGCAGTGCCCCCTAGAGTGGTGCAAGCAGGGTCCAAGGGCACACGCTCTGCTAGATTCCAAGGCTAATTTGATTCTTGTCAGTCTTCCAACTGCGGATAACACCTGAAGATCAAGATATTGGGCATAATTCTGAAATTAACTGTTGTCAAACTAATATGTTTCACTGACTGTTGTAGTTAGTAAGCCATATAAGAGAGCAAAGACCTAGTCAGATGCTGTCCTGAGTTGTTGGTAAGCAAGTGAAATATTTAGTCTATTGACTTAACTATGCTCAGAACACTCCTGAGTTCATTTCCTTATGCTGAGCAATGAACCATCACTCAGCTCGTTTGCTCATGCTCTGAGTTCTTCTGTTTATTGTAGAGCAGATTCTCTGCCCAAATGTTGGCTTAGTGCTTTGTGTTTAACTAAATCTTTATTGAAATACCCACTCATGGTGCAACAAACAATATACACCATAGTCCACTCCAGTCCGGTTTTCCTTGTCAGGGTTGTCTACCGAAAATAATGGTAACGCATCAAAGGAGATTTTGGATGTGTCAGATGCACAAGAAGAGCTGTATGTTCAGTCCTTCAAACAGACTTTGACATGTAAACCCAGGGCCTTGAGACATAATTTCAGATGGAATGACTATTGACAAGATAATGAAGCAAACAATAGCCAAATGGAATAGAGATAAATATTTTCTGAATTGTTACATGATTTATGTGGCAATGCTATACATATGATTTTGTCTCTGAGCACAGAATGGCAGATTATTCATTCTCAGGGTCAGCTGGAGAATATATTAGTCAAGCCTATATTACTCGGTTTAGGCCACGTACCAGGGACCTGGTAGTTTATAGCCACCCAAGCATGCTACCAGCAACACATCTCACTAAGATGGATCTCGGTAGAAATAACCGATTTTTGTTTCCAAGTTCATGAGTTGTGGATGGGTCACTTCAGAGTGATTCACTTCTGACTGATCAGTCAGATAACTTAAAAAAAGGACCCAGCCTGGAGGATGCTGAAGCCGAGGGATGAAGTTGGAATGAAGAATCTCTCTAGTGTGTTACTATTTGGGGTCTTGGACAGTTAGATTAATTTCACTGCCCTGTTTCCCTGCCTCGGACTTGCCACAAAGCAGAGACAAAGAAAGATCACTCCATTTTTTTTTTAATTCTTAGTAACCTATTGTGGGAAACTGTGTAATTAGCCAGTAGATAAGGACAGGGCTCATCGTCTCTGGTCAAGACTGGGGAACCTTCATTCTGCAATACACTTCAAGCCTCCCAGCTGGATGGCTATGCTTGAGGGAGCACAGAGACCTGGGCAAATCCTGCAGTATTTACTGCCTTCCATAAATGGGTACTGATGTTGTGATAAGAGCCCAAACACCCAAGCTCTGGCTGTTGCCATTCGAATTACTGCAATCGGATTGCCTTTCCAGCACCGCCTAAATACCCCCGCAGGGACTGGCGAGTTGTTGTAAGAGACACAAACATAAGAAAGCTAAAAGGAACGAGGAGTGTTTTTCTCCTGGTTGTATAGATTTGTAAAGTTCCGAGTTTTCTAAGGCAATCTCTTTGCCTAAGGACTGCAGGTCCTCTTTGCAGGGATTTCTAAAACTGCTGAAAAGTGGTTTTGACAGTTCTAGTAAAGGACTTATGCTTGGGCAGCCAAATAATCTACCAGTTGACACTCCCCTCAACATTGTACTCCTGGCAGAGCTAAGAATTGGACTTAGATTTCCCTGCCTGTCCTTACTGGTCTCCAATGACGAATGGTGGACTGGCTATAAGGACACGGGGAGCTGATTAAATAATTTTCATATAAAGGACTGCTGCCTAGCAGTTAAAAGCTACATTTTGTCAAAGCGCTTTTCACAGTGATCCATGATGGAACATTATCAGCACTGCAAAAGTGGCTATTTAACTTCTGATGTCGGCTCTGATCACATGACTCCTTTCCAAAGCAGCAACGGACCCAAAATATTATTACTAACTTTGATACTTTTAAAAAAATATTTTTGAAGGGTTCTGTATCTGAAGTCAATCTAAAATGCAGTCAACCGTGGTGAAATTTCTAGTCCCTTGCTACATGGGCATTGATGGCTTATTGTAAAAATGGTTTTGATTAGAGTCAAAGCATCCAAGTAGTGTATACAGAGCTAAGCCACATTGTTCTTTTTATTAGCCAAAGCTGCCTAATGTAATTTGGTTCTAAATGTCCAAGACAGAAACGCACTAGTTTGTTAATTAAAATTAATTTTTTCTTGTTGTTCAAGAATTACTGCTTGCTTTTTGGCGTTACTGCAAATAAGAAAAAGTTTTCTATTGTGTTTCTTTTCAATTTTTTATTATACTGGAGGTGAAAGAAGAAAAGAGAACAATATTTACACTGTTAACACTGATCAATTGATAAGCTTATCACATGTCAGTGTGTGGGCAAAGAAGCAGTAAATCTTCTGAAGCAGTGACAAGTGTGTCATTTGCTGGTGCAGGGAGCTAGTCGTGCAAACTCTTAAAGATTAGCAATGTATTTCAAACTGAAAATTTGCCTGATGGGAAATCGTTCTGACTTGTTTGAAAGGATGAAGGTTTAAACTGATCTGCGGTTCGTGTGTGTGTGAAGGCCGGTGATGCCTGTAGGAAGTTTAGTGATATGAAACTTGTCACGCTTCAATACTTGCCGTCTTCCAACAGCTGTTTTGCCATTCTCTTCCCTTCAGTTTCAGCAATGGCTGAAGAAGAGCGTTTTGCAGTTGTTTGGTTTAATTGTTTGGCAATGTGTCAGTATGCTTTCCCTCTCCGACCTTTTACTCAGATCAGCATTTTATGGGTGTTATTAAGATGCAAGGGTCTTCCAAAAGACTGCATCCGTATATAGATAATGCACCTCCAAAAATCTGGGGGTGACAAATCTCATGCGAAAGTGGGATACTGTTCACTGTTTCCCCAGGTGCTGCAGACAACATTTGTGGAGGGGTAATCGATGTAGAGAGATGAGAGTGTGTGACCTTAAAAACAACACTAGTGGAGTTGTCAAATCTTCATCCAGAATCCGCTGAATTTGGCAACCTTCAAAACCGTCTCTGCAGCCTGGACACTTTCAGACTGAGTTGTAGAGGTGCCTGAAGTCAAACATCATTCTGGGCTTTCTTCTGCTGTCAGTTGATACTTAAGAGCTAGTGGGACTGCTGCATTTGGTACCTTTTCATTAGCTGTTGGGTTTTCTAGCTGCTTTGAAAGATTACTCAGAAGTCTTCAGGGTTCGTGCTAGACTTTTGTCAGGCTCCAACAAATACGATAGGTGATAACACTGGTGAGAGGAGCCTGACTGTATGCACACACTGTGGATTTGTAAGGCAGCCTGACACAGGCATTGCAGTGAGCTAAAATACATTTACACTTACAAGCTATTGCAAAGCTTCCTACTGGTTGGATTAGATTCCTTCTGTCTTGACTTCTAATGCTTCATACTGATCCAACTTCAGAGAGCAGTTGCAAATCGAGATCCAGCATATGGCTGTGCTGTGGTCCTTGAATTGTGTGAGACAAGCTAGAGCACAGGGGGCACTGGAGCATGTGCTGCTCTTCATTTTATTAGTTTGAATGGAATCTGAACATGCAGACCTTAGTGTATTTGCAGCTTATGACTTAAATAGCAACATAATTGAAACTTGATCCAAGGCAGGCTTCGCAGTTTATTGAGATAACTCTTGTATAAGAAATTGGAGGCTTGATAAATCCAGGGACTGCCTCTGCAATGATATTTTAATTGGCACTATTTCTACTTTTATTTCTAAACAATTATATTTATTTTACTTTATGAGTAGTTGCACATTGAAGCAAAAAATCATTTTGCTGTGGTCCGTCTGTAATGCTCAAACCTGGTACACACTTCAGCAGTGGAAAAGCAGCTGTGCTAGCATTATTTTTACTTCTGGAGGTCAGCTTGGGGGAACCGAAATATGCTCTGCAGACTTTGGTGTTTTTTTCTCTTTTTTTTTTTGGTTACTCTGCTTACACCGGAAACTCTGAATAGGTATATTTGTCAGCTTTTACAGTAAATTTCTTCTTTCCCATCCCCCAAACCTGGAGCTAGAAACTGCCATCCTTCCCCACCCTAATTCTGCAAGGAGGCCTTTTGACATCGGCATGATGACTCAGGAATAAGATACTACCCAAGAGGTACAGTTCTGCCTCTCATGCAATCTGTAGCTGAGCTCGTATTTACTTTGGCGGAGTTGATGTTTTCTTGCAGTATAAAGAACAGCAGCAACGTCTGACTCCAAAGAGCTTTTCAGTAGAGTACAAATAAATAATTTCCAAATGTAAATAAATCTCTTATAAGACCAAGAAAGCACCTTTGTGGTGGTCTTTATTTCAGACCTCCTGTCTGTTATTCAGCTGCTTTACAGAGTTCATACCACAGCACTTTTTAGCGTGGTCTGTTATCACAGAATCATAGAATGTTTTGGGCTGGAAGGGACCTTTGAAGGTGATCTAGTCCAACCCCCCTCCAGTGAGGAGGGACATCTTCGACTAGATCAGGTTTCTCAGAGCCCCGTCCAACCTGTTTGTGCTCAGTTAAATTAATACCAATTAAATTTAAAAAGCAAAATGTGAACTGTATTAAAAGCCCTTGTGGATGCTTGCGTGCAGAATTAAAATTACCTCAATTCTCTTTGTTAACTGCATTTTCAAAGCCACAGGATTCATGAGCATGCAAATAACCCAGTTTAAAGTCCCACAAAGAATGACCACACAAAGCAAAGGTAGATCAGGCAAAGGCTGAAAATTCCTCTTTTCTTCAGCTACTATGTTAAACCAAAGTATTTTCCCACTATATGTAAAGGTAACAAAGAGAACAGTTCAACATGGTAGTGCTGTCTGGTACCAAAAGTAAATAATGGCCAATCAAAATTTTATGATTAAATGGCATGTAGTGATTCAGAAAGAGTTAATGGTAGAACAGAAAAGTATTTAAATTTTTGTAAAAGAAATTAAAGCAGAAATGTTTATTCTGTTAAATATTTGTAAGATTGACAAACAGTGCCTGTATTTAGATTCAATTTTTCTCCCACCAGAAAGATGAAACAGAAACATCTTAGTGTGCATATAATTGCAGGGAATAATATTTTAAGATTTGAACTGCTTACCCACCTGTATTTCATAAAATCAAAAGTCAGTTGTGATCTTCAGAACACAAACTTATCAATTAGCATATTTCCAAATCAAGGTGTAGTGAGAAGGGGCAGGTAGCCACTACTGCTGTCAGTGGCTTTACAAATACTGAGCCTCCCTGAGCTTTGATATCCCATGGTTTCCTTTTGCTATCGATTGCCTCCAGATACCTCATGTAAAACATGGCTTGGTAGCCTAGGCTTAGGAAGAACAGAGCTGGTTCTGCTTTCACTTGTTGCAAGGCTTTGTGATCGGCCTTTTTAGCTATCTGTAAGCTTTGCTTTTCAACATGGATCAGAGTTTATGGGTGTAAGCTCAGAGATGTGTTGTCAGTATATGTGTTCGCAAAGCTGTCATGTCCCAGGTAACCAAGTTATAAACCTCGTGGCCAGGCTCTGAGCAAAACTCTGTTTGGAACAGAAACTTGACTGTGGTCAAAGATAACACGTAAGTTTACCTGCCTGTTCTCAAAAGCTATGAGGTCTGCATGTCAAACTAGTGATGAATTAACTGGCATTCTAAATGAGAATGTTTTTCTAATTCAGCTTACATCTAAGTTCAGAATATAATATATATCTCTTGAATATCTAATCTCTACTTTCTGATGTAGCTACCTGGCCAGCAATTATGTTACATCATAGGCTAGAATAGCTGCTAACCAACCTGTATTATGTGCCTGTTGGATATACTCACTCTGATTTGTTCTTCACTGCTTTGTAAATCAGTGGCACTGAAGCAACATAAAGCAGATACACACAAGTGAAGTCAGGGGAAATAAAATAAACATGCCAGAAACATAAAGAAAACAGAGCTTTGGGCTCTGGGATTGAGGAGGAAAAAAAAAGTAGAACATCACAATCAACACACTGAAACCTCATTGAAGGCAACAGGGTGAACGGGTTAGTCTAGAGAGAGTTTGAGGAAAATCAGTGTTTGTTTGTTGCCTCTCTCTACTTTTGTTTCTTGTCCACCTAGTTGGTAAGTTTTGAAGACAGATGCCCTTTTTCACCTTCCTTCAGAGTGTGTGGCTCACCACTGCTAGTCTCACTTCATATGGGTGTGAAATATATCCCCATAGGGAGGTGGAGGTCGGTTGATAGTAATTGCCTTTAGGAAAGGAGTATTATCCTCTGTGTAACAGCAGCAACTCCTTTTCCTTGTGCTACATCCTTCCTGGCTTTCATCAACCTCTAGAGCAATGTGCCTGTTTGTTCAACAGAACATGTTCATTACACCCTGTGCCTGACAGGGCACCGTCTCTGCAGACCACAAAACCAGCTGCCAGTGCAGCAGGAAGATGGCCAGCTCTGGCTTCCAGACCATCCTGCCTATAAGGTCTGCACAAACTCTTGTGCTGTGAATTATGCATGATTGTGAAAAAATGGGGCTGAGTGTCTTGATGTTGACGTGGCTATTTAACAGCTGGAGGGAATTGCAAGCATAATTCTTTCAGGTTAGGTTTTCCTCGTGATCCAACCATGCAGTCACAGCATCCAAGCAGCAAAGGTAGAAGAGAGAAGGCCTATGCCCTCTGATGTCACATACAGGCCAAAAGATGTCATTAGCTAAGGACAAAAGTTTTTATGAGTCCGGACTCCGGCTACATTCACTAATACAGCCGGCAGACAAGCCGGCTGCCGTAGGGATTTTGGGCAGGAAAGAAAAATGAAGGTCACCTGTGTTATTTTTTTTCCTCAGCTTCTGCTCCAGAACAGCAGCCTCAGCCTCGCCCCTATCAAGGTGTCCGTGTCAAAGAGCCAGTGAAGGAGCTATTGAAAAGGAAACGGGGAAATGTTCATAATGCCAGTGCAACGGCAGCTACAACGGTAGGAGAAAAAACAAACACAGGCAAAAAATTCTTCCTCGGTAGCTAAATGACCAGCCCTGGCACCATCTGGCAATACTTTGGTAATGAGAGAAGTTTTGGCATCTCTAAAGCATACCATTAAATGTGTCTTCTTTAGGTGGAGTGCCTTTATGAGCAGCTTCAGTCACCATTGACTTAATGGAAGGGTGAAAGTGCTTTGCACTTAGTAGGATCTAACTCCTAGGACGAGAAAGTGTCTTGGAAGTTAAGCAGCTCGTTCAAGGCCACAGAAAGAGATCAGATGGAGCCATCCTTGGGGGCTGGGGTTTTGTGTGCTGGCTGCCAGGCTCACTTCTCCTGTCCCTTCTGCAGAGGCAGGTGGGAACATTCAGGCACTCCCATTGAAGCAGTAGCTGATAATCAGGTGGTAATAGCTAATGTGGTCTGTCCCTCAGGGTTTATCGGAGGGGATTGAATTTAATGCTTGCGGTCTTAATACCTGGGTATGTTTCTTCTCTCTCTAGGTTGTTTTGCCCCATCAGCCACTTCCTTCATATTCACCAATGGGTAATGTTCCCCTGATTTTCTAAACGTCTGTCAGCCTTGCTGCAGGGAAGGCCATACTGATCCGGACTTTCATCCTCTCCTGTTTTATAGGTCAGACTTGCGTTGACATGGATGTTGCTGCCTCTGCGTTGCCTGTCACAGAGGAAGGAGCGCTCTGTTCTGGCTGGATCTCCCAGCCCTCTCCTACATCCTTACAGCCTTTAACTCAGTGGACCACTTACCCTGATTATGTGTCCCATGAAGCAGTCAGCTGTCCATACACAGCAGATATGTATGTTCAGCCTGTGTGTCCCAGTTACACACTGGTTGGACCTTCATCTGTTCTGACTTACACTTCTCAACCACTGATCACCAATTTTGCAGTAAGTCAAAAATACTTAGGTATAAATGATAGCAAATTCCCCACGTTCTAGCAAATGCCATGGAGAGTGCTGGATGTAATTAGTATTACTGTGATGTTTTCGGTGTCACGTAGCTGTTCCAGCACTGATCCTGTCTGCACTGTGCTGGACGTTACTAAGGTTTGAGCAGCCTTGTGGCAGCACAGTTGTGCCTGTGCATTCAACTTGCAAGAGGCACTGTCAAAGAAGGCAGCTTTCAGCACAGGGTATAACTGTCTCATGGGCTTACAGTGGGGGTGGGAGTGGGAACAGAAAGCTAGAGGGAACTTGACATGA